>NC_064640.1:886919255-887220955 GCF_023864345.2 Schistocerca serialis cubense | reverse complement strand
TAATTTTCCTCATCATGCCACTGTAATTGGGGGTGACTTCAACTTGCCAGAGTCATGCTGTGGGAGAGTCATGCTATCAAAACTGGTGGCAGAGAAAAGGATTCATTATTCTGAATGTCTTATCTGAAAAATACTTTGAGCAGATAGTTAAGAGAACCAGCTTATGAAAGTAACATCTTAGACATCCTAGCAACAAAGAGACCCAAACTTATTGAAACAGTTAACATAGAGGAAGGTATCAGTTATCATAAGGCTGTGGTAGCAATTATGACTACAGGTATTACAAGGGATATTCATAAAGGCAGGAAAATATTTTTGCTTAGCAAGGTTGACAGCATACAAATTGCAGAGTACCTAAGTAGTCAGCATCAAATATCAGTGATGATGAGGAAGATGTGGAGCACAAATGGAAAAATGATTCAAAAGCATCATTCAATATGCCTTTGACAAGTATGTTCTGAGCAAGGTCATATGGCATGTGAAAGACCCAAAATGGTTTAATAGCCATATTAGAAAACTGCTATGTAAAGAAAAAGAACTTCCTCACAGATTCAAGAGAAATCAAAATGTAGCAGACAAGCAAAACTTGAACAGAGTGAAAATGAGTGTAAGGAGAGCAACAAGAGAACCATTCAATGATATTGAAAGTAAAATTTTGTCAACCAATCTGAGTAAAAACCCTAAGAGGTTTTGGTCTTATGTAAAATCAGTAAGTGGTTCTCAATCCTCCATTCACTCAGTGTCCATACTGGCACCAAAATGGAAGATAACAGAATACTGAATTTGGCCTTTGGAAATTGTTTCACCATGGAAGATCATAACACTGTCAGTCCTTTCAGTCATCATATGAATGTCAAAATGGCAGATACTGAGATAACCAATTGTGGGACACAAAAGCAACAATATTTCCTTAGTGTTGGATAGGTATCAGGACCAGATGAGAAACCTATAAGATTCTACAAAGATCATGCAAAAGAACTTCCTCCCCTTCTATCAGCAGTTTACTGTTGATTGCTGGAGCAACCAAGGGTACCAAGTGACTGCTATGAAGTGCAAGTCATTCATGCTTTCAAGAAGGGCCATATGACAGATGTACATAATTATAGACATATGTCATTGATACCAATCTGTTGTAGAGTTATGGAACATCTTTTGTTGTTGTTGCTATTGTTGTTATTGTCTAAAGTCTAAAGACAGGTCTGATGCAACTCTCCATGCTACTCCATCCTTTGCAAGCACTTTCATGTCCAAAAACTACTGCTACCTATATACTTTTGTATCTGCTTACTGTATTCTATTCACCTCTTGGCCTCCCTCTACAAATTTTAACATGGTTACATTGCAGACAAATACCTTCAGAAAAGAATTCCTAACACTTAAATCTATATCTGATGTTCATAAATTTCTCTTCTACAGAAATGTTTTTGCTTCAGCCATCATCAGTTATTTTACTGCCCAAATAGCAAAACTCATCTACTACTTTAAGTGTCTCATTTCCTAACCTAATTCCCTCAGCAATTCAACTACATTCCATTATCATTGTTTTGTCAAAAATGTGCAAATGAACAGTTACAGTGCATATAGATGTTTTTTGCATTTATGAAAATACCATTGTTGAACATGTTATGGTGATTTGTAAATGGGTCCTGGCCTGAAACTAATAATTGAGTGAATAAAAAAAGTGAAATTTGCAACTTTGACTGGTTTTTCATTGTACCAAAATGGCATTGCTGTGCTGGTACTGTGAACAGCTTAAATCAAGAGGAAACTACAGCCATAATTTTTCCCAAGAGTGTGCAACTCTACTGCATGGTTAAATGATGATACCATCCTTTTGGCTAAAATATTCTGGAGGTAAAATAGTCTCCCATTTGAATCTCTGGGCAGGGACTACTCAGGAGGATGTTGTTATCAGGAGAGAGAGAGAAAAAAACAAGTGTCCTGCACTCAGAGCATGGAATGTTAGATCCCTTAATTGGAGAATAGGTTAGGAAATTTAAAAAGGGAAATGGATAGGCTGAATTTAGGCACAGCGAGAATCAGTGACATTAAGTAGCAGGAGGAACAGGACTTCTTGTCAGGTGAATACAGGGTTATACATATGAAATCAAATAGGGGAACATATGTACATACAGATGTATGCACTGTAACTATTCATTTGCACATTATTAACATGGTTTTTGCATTTTTGGAAATACCATTGTTGAATATGTTATGATGATTTGAAAATAATTCCCAGCCAAAAACTAGTCATCAAGGGAATAAAAAGGTGAAATTTGCTGGTTTTTTGTAGTACTGATAACAGAAGTTGCCGACCAACAATTGTTTCTGTATGCTGGAAGTTTGTAAGGCCATTTTGGTTGATGTTACAAAGCCACATTACTCAATCATCCAGACTGTTGTCCCTGCAACTACTGAAAAGTCTGCTGTCCCTCTACAGGAACCACAAGCTTGTTTGGTATCTCAACAGGTATCCCTCTGGTGTGGTTGCACCTATAGTATGGCTATCTGTATCACTGTGGCATGCAAGCAACCCCACCAATGGTAGAGTCATAGTTCATGGGGGAGGGGGGGGGGGAGGGGGGGGGAGGAGGAACACAGTAATGCTGAAGCTGAAGAATTATGATGCTTTTGGAGAATGAAAATCTCCTCTGTAAAAATTAACTTGGATTTCACAAACAGAGGTCATGTGAAACTAAGCTCACTGTTTCTCCATGACATCCAAAGTGCTGTAGACAATGATGCTCAGGTTGATGCCTTGACTTCAGGAAGGCATGTTACACTATCATGCACAGCCAATTAGTAAAAAGAATATGAGCTTCTTGAGTATTGCTCCAGATTTATGACTGGATTAAAGACTTCCTTGTTGACAGAACTCAGCACTTCGCCCTTAATGGAACAAAATCGACAAAATGTCAATGTAATTTCTGGAGTAGCCCAAGGAAGTGTGATAGGACCATTACTGTTTATAATGTATATTAACGATATAGTATAAACTATCATAAGCTCTTTAAGACCATTTGCAGATGATGTAGTTACCTATAGGAAAGTAGAAATGCTTAAAGACAGTATCAATTTACAAAATGACCTGTGGAGCATTGAAGAATGGTGCAGGCTCTGACTGTTGATATTGAACATGAATAAATGTAAGATAATGTGTATATGTAGGAAAAGAAATCCACTGCTGTACAACTACACTACTGATGACAAACTGCTGGCACAGTATCTAGTGTAAAATATCCAGGTGTAACTATCCAGAGAGACCTTAAGTGGTATGGCCACATAAAACAAATAGTAGGAAAAACAGATGTCAGACTGAGTTTCATAGAAAGAATTTTGAGGAAATGAAACTCATCCATGAAGTGGCTTATAAGGTGCTTGTTTAACTGAATCTTGAGTGCTGTTCGTCAGTATGAGATCCTTGCCAGGCAGGACTGATGGAAGAGATAGAAAAGATCCAACGAAGAATGGTGAATTTCGCCACTGGATCACTTTAGTGAACATGGAAGTGTTACAGAGATGCTCAACATCATCATGGAGAGGTATACTATTGAAATTTTGGGAGAATACTTTCTGGGAAGAGTCAAACAACATGTACATCTTTCAAAGTCACTACAACAAGAAAATCAGAGAAGTTAGAGTTAATGCAGAGGCTTTCTGACAGCCATTCTTCCCACATGCTTTCGCAAGTGGAACAGTGAAGGGGGTATCCATTAGTGGTACCACAAGTACACTCTGCCAAACACCATTTGATATCTAGTGGAGTGTGATGTAGGTGTAGATTCAGTAATTACATAAGGTTGTGGTCCTATTGTTCATAAAAATTCAGGAAAATTACTCAAAAGCAGAAATATACATATAGATAAGAATATGAAACTTAGCCATTTGTAGATTGGCATTAAAATATCTACAATGTACAGAAGAACTATTTCTGGAGCACCAGTTTTTCTTATTTTCCTGTGCATCATTTCCAGAATTTTACATTGTACTATTGTTATCTTTAGATTGTTAATTACCAGCTACAAATTCCTAAGTGAAATGCTAGTTTTTATAATGGTGAACTTCTTTCATTTCTGTAAACTAGGTAAAGGAGAAAGAAAGATTTGGGTTTGACACCCCATCAACTGTGAGGTCATCAAATATATCACAAGCTTTTATTGTGGAAGTGTGTGAAATGAAACTCTTCATATATTTTTAATGGAATTAACAGCCGTTCATTGACTTTCTGGAACATGGCACCACAATTAACACACAGTGGTACATGGACACTTTGCAAAAACTGAAGCATGCTATCAAGTCCTAATAACCTGGAATGTTGATGGACAGCGTCATTATGCTGGATGATGCCAACCCACATTTTTCCCATGTTGTTTTGGCTATACAGCTAATGTTTCACTGGGAAGCCCTTACACATTCTCTGTGGAGTCCTAATCTCTCCCCATGTAGTTTACATATTTCTGCAGCCACGAAGAAGACATTCATGGCCATTGATTTGCTTTGTTTTGCAGGCACCTACAAACATTTTTCCATGAAGTCACTGACCATCTCGTCTCACAGTGGGATAGTAGTAGTAGTAGTAGTAGTAGTAGTAGTAGCTTTATCTATCTTTGATATCTTTTTACAAGGATATAGGATGTGTCAAAGTACTTACAAGTTTTGACCAATTTAAAATAAGTTAATTTGTATACATCTACATTTACAGACTTCTAGTTAGAGACAATCATTAGATTTACTCCTAGTATACAATACTTTTTTTTTACAAACAACTTATTAAATGATGTAATGACACACTGTTCACTCATATCTCACTATCAGTCACTGCACACACTATACATACATTGTTTCATAACACTTCGCTCACTACACACACA
This sequence comes from Schistocerca serialis cubense, assembly GCF_023864345.2. Taxonomy (NCBI): domain Eukaryota; kingdom Metazoa; phylum Arthropoda; class Insecta; order Orthoptera; family Acrididae; genus Schistocerca; species Schistocerca serialis. The sequence continues at coordinate 887,216,084 of NC_064640.1, read as the reverse complement.
AACACACACACTGTGGTGATCTCTGGGCCATTTTCTGTACTGTAGCTTCCCATTTGCTATCCTGAAAAACTGAATCAGCATCCCTCTGTAATGAGTGAGATATTGAGCTCAGAAAGAGGAAGAGGTGTTAATACTGTGCTATGCATAGCTTGAAGGTAAGTTTTTCTAGAAAAGGAAAAAAGAAGGAAAGAAACATAGTGTGAAAGTGTTATGTGGATTGTTGGATGTTTTATAATCATTATTATTATTTATTTGTATCACATTTTTTTACCAAACCGCTACTCTGTTTTGTCTAAGTAATCCTTCAATGTATAAAATGTATTGAATAACAGGTACTTTTTAGCTGCCTTTTTAAATAAGTGTATTTTGCAATTTCTTTTATCACTTTTGGTAATTTAATGTACAGTTTTATTCCTTGGTAGAAAATGCTGTTTTAAGTTTTATGTTTATTTTTTCTTAGCAAATGTAAGTTGACTCTAGCTTTTGTTGCATGGTCATGGACAGAGCTGTTTGTGTAGTAATTACCAATGTTATTTTGATGTGTACAACCAACTGCTAAATATATTCACACTGAGCAGTTAAAATCCCAAGTGTTTTAAACAGATCTTTACAATGAGATCAACTACTATTTTTGGTTATTATTCTTATGCCTCTTTTCTGGAGTTTGAAAATTGTGTTCATATTTTGTGCATTTGTTCCCCAAAAAAATATGCCATACCTAAGAATTGAGTGTACATACGAACAGTATGTAACTAAAAGACACTGCTTGTTACACACTGATGATAGGATTCTAAGGGCATAATATGCTGATGACATTATGTTTGCAGTATCTATGTGTGTCCACACCACTTCAACTGAGAATCAATATTCATTCCTAGAAATTCTGCATTTGTTACACAGTCTATAGATGTGTCATCAACATGTAATTTAATATTGTCATTTTCCTCTTCAAAATGAAATTCATGACATTAGTTTTCTTTATGTTCAATGTCACTTTATTGCTTATTCACCAATTGTAAACTTTCTTGAGAGTTTCATTTGAATTCTCTGCAAGGAGATCTCTTGTTTTCTCAGTGACTACAATATTGCTGTCATCAGTGAAGAGAATGTTTTCACCACGAGTAACACTACTGTCCGCAGCTCGTGGTCGTGCGGTAGCGTTCTCGCTTCCCACGCCCGGGTTCCCGGGTTCGATTCCCGGCGGGGTCAGGGATTTTCCCTGCCTCGTGATGACTGGGTGTTGTGTGATGTCCTTAGGTTAGTTAGGTTTAAGTAGTTCTAAGTTCTAGGGGACTGATGACCATAGATGTTAAGTCCCATAGTGCTCAGAGCCATTTGAACCATTTTTGAACCAGCACTACTGAGAAAGTTATTGATGTATATCAGGAATAGTATTGGTCCTAATATGCTACCTTGCAGAACCCCTATATTAATGTATTTTGCTTCTGATAAGTGTTTTACTAAAAGTTTAGATCTATTATAACTATGTGTTATCTCCACTCATCTGCTACATATGATCGAAACCAGTCATTAGCTACCCCTCTTAATCTTAATGCTACTGATTTATTTAATAGTATCTTGTGGTCAACTGTATCAAAGGCCTTAGAAAGATCCAAAAATATGCCTGTGACACTCTCATCTTCGTCAAGAGTATCAAGTACAACTTTTGTGAATTCTCCTGTGGCTGACTCTGTATTTTTGCCACTTTGGAAACCAAACTGTGATTCACTCAAAAGAGTGTATTTATTCAGTTAATTCATTAATCTGTCTTTCATAATTGCTTCTATTATTTTTGAGAATTGTGACAGCAGGGAAATAGGCTGGCAATTTTCTATGTCTTCTGCATTATCTTTCTTAAGCAAAGGTACAACTCTTGCCTGTTTTAACTGCTCTGAAAATGTCCCTGATGTGAAGGATCCATTATTATATTTGTTAAGGGGCCTTGTATAATCTCTGTTCATTGTTTCAGTACATAAATTGGTACTTCATCTAAGCCTACTGACTTTTTATTTTTTAGTTTTTGAACAGTTTTATTGACTTCATTCTCTGTGATTGGAAGTAACATAACTGTATTTAGTGCAACATCATTTACAGGTGTTATATTTGTTTTGGGGAATTTTTGCTCTAAATTCTCTGCAATACTTGAAAAATGCTCGTTTACATATTTTGATAAGTGTTGTGGATCACTTTGGTAAGTGTTGTGGATCACATCTTCCTTAGCAGTATGTTATTCTGTGTTTGTTTGCCTCTCCCCTTTCCTTTTTTATAACATCCCAGACTGCTTTACTTTTATTCTCTGTATTATATATTATTTTGTCATTAAATGACTTTTTTTGCAGGAATCAGCATCTTCCTATAGATCTTTTTGTATCTACGATAGAAATTTAAGAATTCTGGATCGTTGCAGCTCTTTTTCATGGAACTGAGGTATTTAAGTGTTTAGGAGGACTTCTTAATACCTGCTGTAATCCATCTGTTTTTGTGAGATGTTGATACAGACATGCATACTTTTGGAAATGCCTTTTCAAAGTTCAATTTTAATAATGTGGAGAATTTAGAGAATTTCATATTCACATTGGTTTCCTTATACACTTCATCCCAGATTTGTTTTGCTAATCCTTTTGAAAAATCTTTTATTTTGATTTCTGATAGATATCGTTTGTAGGCTTGTAGTTTAGGAAATGATTCGATGCCTGATTTTACTGTTGTTATTTGACAGAGATCGTCTGATAATCCGAGATCCTTTACAGCTACATCACATTTTTCCCTGTCCATATTTGTGGCCACATGGTCAATTACTGATGCAGTCATTGTAGTAACCCTTGTTGCACTATTCACCAATAGGAACATGCCAAAACTTTGAAGGATATTTATGAGGGTGCTGCTGGATTCATTTGTGATATTAGTGTTGATGTTAATGCCTACACACAGAATTATGTTGACCTTTGTAATTGAGACTTTATCTAGAACTTGTGTTAATTTATTGAAAAAAGTGTCAACACTAGCACTGGGAGATATATACACACACAAAATGATTAATTTCTTGGTGATATCAAGCCCAGTTAATTCAACAGCTGATATTTGAAAGTGTTTATCTTCACTTATTGTACTGAGGTCATGTCTTGATTTGAAGTGTGCTCCTTTTCTGATATAAATGAATGACCCTCCACCCCTTGAAGCAGTTGTGCAGTAAGAGTTTGCCCTTTCATATAATGATAATACTACATGTTGGATTTCTGTGTCTCTACACCAGTTCTCAGTTACACAAACTACAGTGCAGTTCAATTATTGGAGCTCAACTTCAAGTAGTTATATTTTATTTTTTATTGATTGCATGTTTTGGTAGTTAGTCTTTCCCATGGTTTGTTTTTCTTTGTGACATCTGGTATGTATGATATTTGGAGTGTTAAAATCTGTCTTGTGATTGATTGTTTCAGTATTTTTTAAACTGCTGGAGACACTCTTTAGGTAGGGGAACCTGCTGTCTGGATTTATCCTAAAAACAACTTACTTTTTCTACCCATGACAACAGGTATTTGACCATGTGTGGCCCGAGATCCACCCACTATACTTTCATGAATCAGCTGCACCAATCTTCCCTTCCCAGTCCTTTTTGGGTGTAGGCCATGTATAGTGAAACCCCATCTGTTGATAGTCCTGATGGGCACTAGTGAAACATGAACAAAGTTGTCTGCCCTCAGAGCCATCCCTAACCCCACATTGATTCGCCTCGCAGCTTCATCAAGGTGTGGTCAATCATGGTGCTGGAACAGCTCAACAAACTGTACGTTGGTGCCATGAGTCAGGGAAGCTACCGTATTTAATCGAATCCAAGCCGCACTCGAATCTAAGCCACAACTGAAAAATGAGACTCGAAATCAAGGAAAAAAATTTTCCCGAATCTAAGCCGCACCTGAAATTTGAGACTCGAAATTCAAGGGGAGATAAAAGTTTTAGGCCGCATCTCCAAATCGAAACAAAGTTGGTCCATTGTAATATGAGACACAATTTAGGTTGAATGAATGACGATACAGCTACAGTAGTTTGGTTCGAGTCGTAAGCTTAGCAGTTAAGGTTTACCAGGTAGCCATTGCTATGCGTTAAGCGCTCCGTCCCTATTTATACGGGTACCCTTTCTTTTTCACGTGCTTCATTTGGTTTGAATTGATTGCTTATTTTTCTTTGATCTGATAAGCACCATTTTCTTGTGATTGTGTTTACGTCACTCTAAGCCGAAAATGCATTACTGTACTGTGTCATGCATTGTTTGTCGCATTCTGATAGAGCGTGTTTATGGCCTGTTGCCACTCGTGGCATGGCTTGCTTTTGTGCGAGCTACTGCCGCTTAAAAAGAGAGAGAGAGAGAGAGAGAGAGAGAGAGAGAGAGAGAGAGGAATCATCTCATTAGCGAAACAATGGCAAGAGACTGCTATTTGTTGTTACTTACACTGCTGCTTTCTTTGCAATTCATAAAAGTTCCTATTAGCAACCATCTCTCCTCACAGGTAGGAAAAAATTCAGAACATAGAATTGGCCATATTGACAAACATTCCAAACAGTCTTGCCAGTCGGATTTTCGTAGTACATTGAAATGCTGCAACATTCGAAGATGAACAATATGGAATTTGTATTTACTTCATTGGATAATGTATGAAAATGCAGTGGTCGAAACTCGGGGCGGAGGAAAAAAGCTCGTCTTCCATCTTCTTTTTTAAATTTATTTACTGATGCAGAAGTTTTGGCACCAGTATTTATCTTTGTGCCTGCAAAGCATGCCTGTGTAGTGCTACATATATTCGAGGGCAGAAGTTAGTTGTGGCGGCACCCACCAACATTTTTCAGAACTTCCGCTAGCTTTGCACTCGATTCTAAGCCACAGGCGGTTTTTTGGATTACAAAAACTGGAAAAATAGTGCGGCTTAGATTCGAGTAAATACGGTATCTTGTCCAGGTCACCACCTATGTCATATGCCCAACCCCTGTCCAAACTGTTTCCCGCCCCATCCACTGCCACTACATGGTTCTCTTTTGTAAAATCCTTACATAAAGACCCTAAGTCCTGTATAACAGGACTTAGCCTTGCATTCAGCTTGAAGATACTAGTGGCCTGGTGTGCTGCCCCTAAACTTTCCTGTAAGTTAGGGCCTACACCTCACCCGTGGCTATTACTTAGCAGCAGCACTTTCTTCTTCCCTAACACTTTGTATATTCCTAGGATTCTTGGCCTCAGTTGAAGTGTGCTGCACATTTCCTGCTCCTTGTTCTACCTGAAGCTCTTCTCCACTTAATTCTGGTAGTGGTAGATACCTGTTTTTCGTGTTGATGATAAAAATGTCAGATAGCATTCTCTTTCTTCCTATCCTCCTACCAGCTGCCAGTTCCCAACCATCCTCCTCCCCCCTAGCTCCATTGATCCTTATCATTTCCTTCTTTGCTTACTCCAACTGTGCCTGAAGGACACAGATTTTCCTTTCCTGTTCCCCAATCAAAATGTTCCTACTGTGTACTCTGCAGTTACAGGAGAGAGCCTCTTATGTCCTCTCAACATTCTCCCCACTGCATCCCCCCCCCCATCCCCCCCCCCCCCCCCACCACCACCAAATGAAAATATTTCCTACAAGATTGGCAACAAATCCCTCTACTCACTACCCTATAACAGGGCCTACATTTCTCACTCATGGTCAGTTTCGAAAGAATAATTACATTTAAAGAATGTTTTAAATTTGTCAAGGATGTGAGACGGGCTGTATGTAAACAAAAAATGACACAGAGGTCTTATGTGCAGTTTTTGTTGTTTTTGTACTGATTTAGACATACAATGACAGAAGAATGAATTAGTAATTACTTTGCTTTTAGAGAATTTATGTTATCAAGCATATTTGGTCAGGTTTTTAATCATTTATAACACTGAAAATGTAGGCCCAGATCATGTCTAACTAACTAGTAAAGAATACGAAATGCTAGTTACATATGATTTAGAAACATTTACACTTTTATTGCAACAATAGACACTGATGAAACTAGTAGCTGCCTTTTTTTTATCGAATTTTGCACTATCAAGAAAACTTGAATAGAATTTTTTGTGTTTATGTCATGCAAAATTTCGGGTTATGGTGCGATAAATGTATTAACAATTATTGCAATTACTTTTGAGATAGTAAACAGCTTACTTAATTTTTTTATCTGTCCCCTTTTCATATGTTGGTAGTTTCACATGCACAAGGTATAATATGGCAGTGCATTGGTAGAGTTGTCATTTGTACTCAGGTGATTCACGTGACAAGATTTCCAACATGATTATGGCCACATGATGGGAACTGAAATACTTTGAATGTGGAATGGTAGTTGGAGATAGACATATGGGACATACCATTTCAGAAATCATCAGGGAATTCAATATTCTGAGATCAACAGTGTAAAGAGTGTGTAGAGAATACCAAATTTCAGGCACTACCTCTCACCATATACAACACAGCATCCGATGGCCTTCATTTAATGACCAAGAGCAGTGGTGTTTGCGAAGAATTGTCATTGGTAACAGACAAGCAACACTCCAAGAAATAATTGCAGAAATCAACATAGGGTGTACAACAAATGTATCTGTTAGGACAGCGTGGCAAAATTTGGCATTAATGGGTTATGGCAGCAGACAACCAATGCAAGTGCCTTTGCTAACAGCACGATATCACCTGTATCACCTCTCCTGGGCTTGTAACCACATCATTTGGACCCTAGACAACAGGAAAACTGTGGCCTGGTCAGATGATTCCCAATTATAGTTGATAAGAGCTGCTGGTAGGGTTTGAGTGTGGCACAGACCTCACAAAGCCATGGACACAAGTTGTCAACAAGGCACAGTGCAAGCTGGTGGTGGCTCCATAATGGTTTGGGCTTTGTTTACGTGGAATGAACTGGGTCCTCTGGTCAAACTAAACCAATCACAGACTGGAAATGGTTGTGTTTGGCTACTTGGAGACAATTAGCAGCCATTCATGGACTTCATGTTTGCAAACTATGGTGGAATTTTTATGAATGACAATGAACCCATGTCTCCAGGCCACAGTTGTTCATAATTGGCTTGAAGAAAATTCTGGACAATTTCAACAAGCACAGAATTTTGCACTGATTACACTTTCACAATTATGGACAGTTACAGAGGCAGCATGTCTCAATATTTCTACACGGAACTTCCAATGACTTGTTGAGTTGCTGCACTGCACTGCACTGGGCAAAAGGAGGTCTGACACAGTACGAATATTGGCAAGATTGCTCCATGATGAGTGAACCAAAACTGTTCTTGTAAGAAAAAGTTTGTCAGTAATAAATGCAGTACATATTGCCAGTGATATACATAACAATAATTTTCATGGAGAATTTCCCACACAATCACCCTGATCATCACATACTGATGGGTTACATGTTTAATGTTACTATGGATGTGATCCTCCACAATTAATTACAGTGTATATGCCTGAGACACCCGCGATCCATGATCATCCATGTCTGCAAACACCCCTGCCTGAGACAAACATCAATTTAGCCTTAGTGGTGTAGTTGCCATTGGTGTAGATACTTTTTCTGATACAGACCTTTGCCATTCACTTATCTGTGTGTGAAGTCCATGTCTGTTTGATTTCTACTGGGATACTATGCTGTTGTCTACTGTAAACATCCATTGTAATGCTGTCAAAAATTAACATTATCCAAGATGGTATATTTTGTGCACAAAAAGTGGTTACTTAAGAGTAAATAGTGTTTTATTTAATTTTATTTCATGTTGCTCACTTTCTGTAGTGTCAGTTCATTTTACATCTGTGAATATTTATCACTCCTATAGTACATTTTCTTAAAAAAATCTGTGTTATTTGAAACCTTGATAATCATGACCTAGGCCAAAATTTTTCACATTACAAACATAAAAGAAATATCCAGAATGAGATTTTCACTCTGCAGCGGAGTGTGCGCTGATATGAAACTTCCTGGCAGATTAAAACTGTGTGCCCAACCGAGACTCGAACTCGGGACCTTTGCCTTTCGCGGGCAAGTGCTCTACCATCTGAGCTACCGAAGCACGACTCGCGCCCGTTACTCACAGCTTTACTTCTGCCAGTATCTCGTCTCCTACCTTCCAAACTTTACAGAAGCTCTCCTGCGAACCTTGCAGAATTAGCACTCCTGAAAGAAAGGAAGTTTGGAAGGTAGGAGACGAGATACTGGCAGAAGTAAAGCTGTGAGTACCGGGCGTGAGTCATGCTTCGGTAGCTCAGATGGTAGAGGACTTGCCCGCGAAAGGCAAAGGTCCCGAGTTCGAGTCTCGGTTGGGCACACAGTTTTAATCTGCCAGGAAGTTTCATATCAGCGCACACTCCGCTGCAGAGTGAAAATCTCATTCTGGAAACATCCCCCAGGCTGTGGCTAAGCCGTGTCTCCGCTATATCCTTTCTTTCAGGAGTGCTAGTTCTGCAAGGTTCGCAGGAGAGCGTCTGTAAAGTTTGGAAGGTAGGAGACAAGATACTGGCAGAAGTAAAGCTGTGAGTACCAGGCGTGAGTCGTGCTTCGGTAGCTCAGATGGTAGAGCACTTGCCCGCGAAAGGCAAAGGTCCCGAGTTCGAGTCTAGGTCGGGCACACAGTTTTAATCTGCCAGGAAGTTTCATAAAAGAAATATGTTGACATTTTCTTAATAGAATAAATTTCTTTTAAAAAAGGCAGCTACTAGTTCAGTAGTAACTACTCTTACCATAAAAAGTACAGTTTAGCTTTTCTGGGTTGTATTGCGGAACATGTTTCATGATACTTTCTAGTTCAGTAGATGCAACTTAAGCCTAAATTTTCAGGGTTACGTGTGTCAGAAAACCTAACTATAACAAATTTAGCAATTTGAATCTTCTCAAAACAAAACAACTACTAGTTTATTATTTGGCCACTGTACCTGTAGATCTTACATATAGCCAAATTTACATCCATAACAAACTTTTGTATGTTCTTTCAAGTTACGTCTGGTCAGAAATCTTGTAATTAATTCTTCTTTCACCCATTGTCAAAGGGTAGTAAGTAGTTAGTATTGTTGCCAATGTTGTAGAAAATATTTTCATTCTGGGAGTTGTAGTGGTGAGAACACTGGGAAAACTGAAGTCTCTCTCCTGATATTGTAAGTAAATCAAAGAAACATTTTGATCAAGGGCAGGAAGGAAAAATCTTTTCCTTTCAGGTGCAGATCGATAAAGCACAGAGGAAAGGTGCAGATGGATAAAGCATGGTGGAAACAGGTCATGATCAAGAAAGACAGTGGGTGGGAGGGTTGATGGGGACTGCCAGTTGGTAAGAAGGCAAAGGCAAAGAAAATGTGACCTGAAAGTTGCTCTATAAATTCTAATAACAGATTTAAGCCAGAGTTTAATGGAGAAGAGCCTCATGTAGAAATAGGTGCAGGATATGTGAAGCACACTTCAATTATGATCTCTAAGTTAGGTGTGTGCAAAATGTTAGGAAGAAGAACATGATACTACTAAGCAGCAGCTGTGGTTGACACATATGCCATCACTTACTGGAAGGTTTATGGGGAGCTTGCCAGCTGCCTTCATATTCAAACCAAGAGCAAGGATAAAAACCATTTTGCACAAGCAAATTTCTTGCCAAAACTGACTAGAGGTATTTAAAACAAGTACGAGCTGTGTTTCCGCTAAAGAAAAGTAATGCAGAGGACACAAAACAATCTACATCCCCTTTTCCCTCCTGTCATTATTCTCGAAAATAATATAATGAATGGTGGTAGATACAGTAATGATTTACTCGAATAAATATAATCTTCTATGTGCATCACAGTTTGTGATCAAAGTAGTAGACGTACAGAATCAGTCATACTAGTTTACAAAATTGGTACTTGATGCTGAAATATATCTAGATTTGCACTCATTATACAAAATAAATATTTTGCTGCCCCTTTTGAAGATTTCAGTGACATATTGTATTGTATTGTGTGGACCTGGGGACTTAGAAATGACGGAGAGGCTTCGACCCCGCCGTAGCCCACAGTGTTTCACAACCCCACAACAGGCTACAGCAGTCAACTCACCCCACTGCTACCCCACACTGAACCCAGGGTTATTGTGCAGGACCCGACCAGGAACATCTCACACCAGACAAGAGTAACCCCAATGTTTGATTGGTAGAGTAATTATGGTGTAAGTGTATGTGGAGATAGTGTTTGCGCAGCAATTGCCGACATAGTGTAACTGAGGTGGAATAAGGGGAAACAGCCCACATTCGCTGAGGCAAATGGGAAACCACCTTAAAAACCATCCACAGACTGACCAGCACACCGGACCTTGACACTAATCTGCCAGGCAGATCCGTGCTGGGAATCGGCACGCCTTCCTGCCCAGAAAGCAGTGTGTTAGGCCACATGGCTAACCGGGTGGGCCCAATGACATATTAGTTTGGAGATATGCGATGCTTGCTTTTTGCATTAGAACTCAATACACTGAAGTACTTTACAGCTATTACAGTTTCCTTATTTGTGTGAAATTAGCAAGAACATTTCATGTATTAGAATTTCAAAACATGAGATTGCAGAAAAATAGTCATTCTGACAGGCAGACATCATAAACAGGGAAAGGTAAATCAGAATTTAATTTTGAAACGCTGCACTTTTGAAAAATATTGTAATATTTTATCATTTATATCTGTCAGCAGTTTGCAACTGAAGTACTTCGATTGTAATTGGCAATCTATGTTCTTTGCCAGCAGTTTGTAATTGAGTTGTTTTGTACATATGCCTTTGATTATGGCAGTGTGCTAAAACAGATAGGTAGGCAGTCAATATGAAAATGGAAGCCCGTGTTTATTTAGAAAGTGCATGAGTTGCTTTTGAACAGAATAAACAACCAAGAGGATGTGTGGTTTAACCAAGAATAGATAACACAGGGAAACATAAAAAGGAACAAAAATAAAATACATATATGGTGAAACCAGATTTTGAACAGAAAAGTGGGCCAAAAGGTGACTCCAGACTGTACTCCAAACAGAAGACAAAGATAAGTGATATATAAAAACAAAGATGGTGTAACTTACCAAACGAAAGCGTAGGTATGTTGACAGACACACAAATAAACACAAACACACACACAAAGTTCAAGCTTTCGCAACCCATGGTTGCTTCATCAGGAAAGAGGAAAGGAGAGGGAAAGACGAAAGGATGTGGGTTTTAAGGGAGAGGGTAAGGAGTTATTCCAATCCCGGGAGCGGAAAGACTTACCTTGGGGGGAAAAAAGGACAGGTATACACTCGCACACACACACATATCCATCCACACATATACAGACACAAGCCTGTAAGTAAGTATTAAATGCACTTATATATGATTAACAATTGTCTAGTCTTAAACTGTAATACCATGACATGCCCAAAATCTATATAAAAGTGATCTGTGAATGAATAAAATTCCTACTACTAGTTACAGAAGTGATGATCAATAACGCCAATAAGAAAGACAGACTACCATACCCTGAAGTATACTGTGGAGTTATGGAATGGGTGAAATGGTGTCAAGCCTGGAAGCTTGGATTGTGGATATGTGTATTCAATAAACATTAATTTCCCACAGTGTGGTCCCAAAGAAAACATCATCCTTCATATGTCTACTGTAATATTTTGTCTCAAAATACTTACATAAATTGTTTACAGAAGAATGGAAGGACTGTTAGAAGCTGCCCTTGGGGAGATTAGTTTGAGTTCTGGAGAAATGTAAGAATACGCACAGTGATACTGACTTATCCAAGAAGACAGACTGAAGAAAGGCAAATATATGTTTTCAGCATTAGTAGAATTAGAGAAAACTATTGTCATGGTTGACTGAAACTCTACAGGTAGGAGGGAAAAACTACAGAGGGAAGGTTATCTACAGTTTGTGCAGAAACTAATTATGAATTGAAGGACATGAAAGGAAGGCAGTAGTTGAGATGGGAGTTGTGTCCTATGTCACCCAATCTATACAGTGAGTAAAAAGTAAAAGCAACCAATGAGAAATTTGGAAAGGGAATTAAAGTTCAGAGAGAAGAAATAAAAACTTCAAGGTCTGCCAGTGACTTGTAATTCTGTCACAAATGGGAATGGACTTGGAAGATCAGTTGAATGAAATGGATAGCTTCTTGCAATGACATTACCAGATGAATATTGCCACAGGCATGCTGGTCAACACCATGGGCTAGTGTGCTGCATGTCGCCAGTTCAAACTCAACCACCAGAAATTAATTAGTATTTATCATTTTCGCAAAGTTCTTGAAATATTTTATGTTTGTAATTTTTGTATATTCTGTAATATTCAATGTGTGTGTAAACAGCTGCACTCTCCATCCAGCAGGTCAATTCTGTTATGGCTGTCCACTGGTGCCAGTAATAAACATGCTTTCAGTGCAAAGTGTTATACTTCATTGATGACCCTGCCTTTGGATTTGGACTTGGTTGTGGCTTTGGCCTCCCAATGTGAACAAAAGTAAAATAAGAATAATGGAGTTTGTTGTTGTTGTGGTCTTCAGTCCTGAGACTGGTTTGATGCAGCTCTCCATGCTACTCTATCCTGTGCAAGCTTTTTCATCTCCCAGTACCTACTGCAACCTACATCCTTCTGAATCTGCTTAGTGTATTCATCTCTTGGTCTCCCTCTATGATTTTTACCCTCCACGCTGCCTTGATGCCTCAGAACATGTCCTACCAACCGATCCCTTCTTCTGGTCAAGTTGTGCCACAAACTTCTCTTCTCCCCAATCCTATTCAATACTTCCTCATTAGTTATGTGATCTACCCATCTAATCTTCAGCATTCTTCTGTAGCACCACATTTCGAAAGCTTCTATTCTCTTCTTGTCCAAACTATTTATCGTCCATGTTTCACTTCCATACATGACTACACTCCATACGAATACTTTCAGAAATGACTTCCTGACATTTAAATCGATACTGGATGTTAACAAATTTTTCTTCTTCAGTTTAGTTGAATTAAATTAGGTGAGTTCAAGGGAATTAGACTAGGAAAAATAGTGGATGAGTATTGTTATATGGGCAGCAAAGTAAGTGATGATAGCTGAAGTAGAGCTGCTAATAACAAAAAATGCATTTCTGAAAATGAAACACTTGTTAGCATCAAATATAAATTTAAGGACTGGGAAGTCTTTTATGAAGGCATTTGTCTGGAATGTAGCCTGGTGTGCAAGCGAAATGTGGATGATAAATAGTTCAGGCAGCAAACTTTTGAAATTTGGTGTTACAGAACAATGTTGAAGATTAGATGTCTAAATATTATAACTAATGATGTCTAAATAATATAACTAATGATGAAGAAATTTATGGATAAACTTGAATACAGGAAGAAACAGATTGACAAAACACAATGTGAGGCATTAAGGAATCATCAGTTTGGTAATGGATGGAAGTATGGGAGGGGGACATAAAAAATTGTAGAAGGAGGCAAAGGCTTCACTACAGTAAGTACAAATGGACATATGTTGCATTAGTTATCCAGAGACAAAGTGGCTTGGACAGAATAGACTAGTATGAAGAGTTGCATCAAACCAGTCTCTTGACTGACAATCACAACAGTCAATATAATATTTGGTCTATTCACACACCAGACAACGACACCCCTTGGTTCAAGTCCATATTTAATACTGAAATTATTTGTCAAAGATGATACCACCTGTTAATGAGTGAAGATTTATGTGTGTCTTGCCTGAGCATTTAGTCTTTTAACACTATGTTTTAACATTTTATTTGGGGTAATTACAACTCTTTGCACTTTGAGATATGTGATTTAAGCCAATTGTTGGCTTTCTCTCCAATTTTATATCACAGCAGAGACTCAAATAACAATTTATAACAATAATGGAAATTCTTGGATGAAGCAATATATAAAATAAGGGAAAGGCAACCACTCACCTATAGTAGATCAGTGTTGTGAACTGCAGAAACACATAACAGAAAACAGCAGTTGCATTGCCTTTTGAGCACTAGTTCTTTTTTTAGTAATACACATAATCACACAGACACCTAAATGCACATTCCTGTGGCCAAAGAGAAGAGTCAAAGACTCTGTGTGGTTGCATGTGAGCAGGTGTGTACTATTGCTAGAAAAAGAGCCAGTACTCAAAAGATAGTGTGAATGCCAATTTCTGTTATGTGTTTTTGTGCTCCATGCACTGACCCTTTAATGGTAAATAGTAATTTATGTGTGAGAAGATAAAAACATTTATAACATTAAGGAATTCACCTACTGTACAGTTTCTTGCACTGAGTGACAATTGATTTCCTATAAAAATTAGTATCAAAGATTGTTGCAGTTGTTATCACAAATTGTATTAAACTGTTCAAGGCATCAGACTGCTTTCTCATTGCAGCAATTCTTCTTACCTTATTGTTTCCTGATGTTTCATTCTGAAGAGCCTTACAGTTTCCTGTTTTCTGTTTCTGGATCAAATACTGTCTCAAAGGGCATGGTTTCACACGCAAGTTATATTTTTTTAACACCTTTTGTGTTACATTATACTTTTTGCTATTAGTCTGTTTGCGTTTGAGAATCTGTCCATGAGCTGATATTTTCATTGATTTATTAGAGGATTGTACTTTATCCTGAAACAGAAGATACACTGTGGTTTATGACAGCATGAACATTGAGAGTCTTAATTTTTTTATATTTAGGTTAAGGAGGACCACTGCTGTGGGGAATTGTGAAAAATACCCAAAACCAGTAAAACATTAGAATGAAAGAAATAAGTTCAACCTACCTAATTTGTTGAGCACAACAGTGTTAGAAATAAAAATCCATAAATTGTAAAAGACAGTTCAAAAGCTAACTTTCTTCCCAAATTCAAACTTGTTCATCTATAGGATGGTACATTTAGCTATTCTATAATGTTAGTTGGCTGTCTTAAGATTTGTCACATGCATTGACTAATATGAAAAAAACAGACAAAGATTTGCATTTCTATTTGTTATTTTTACCACAGTTCTGTTCCATGAAATATCTGCTATCTGTCTTTCTCAGCTCCCTGTCTTTAATGATCTCTGATTCAGTTACACCTTATATCGCTGATTCCAAAATGGGAAATGCTATGTTGATGTTGTTGACCCAGATTACACATTTGTTGAAAGAATGTAATGGTTCACTGCTGTCAGCCATTCACATCACCTTGTAGTTCCTTGATTCCTGTTTATGGAGAATATATCATCTCGTGAGGTATGATTTCACTTGAACATCATGTCCTATGTAATACATACTGTTATCAGTGCCACTATCTGTTTGTATATGCTTTAGGTGATTGAACTCTAATCATCAAGAAAAGGATAAGGGCATTAATTGCCACCCCTCACTCTTTGCCAAACTGCAGAGGAAATATAAAGAATGGAATCTCTGAAAGCTTGTATATGGCACATCATCATTAGCAGCATCCATTTGAGACCCACTGGTGAATAGAGACCTCGTTTAGAGCTTTCCATATATTAAAGCCTTCAGTTATGTGAAACCATGTTGGTCCTGCATTTTTTTAATGTCATCAAACCACCTTCTATTAGGATATCATCTTCATCTTTTCTCTTGAAATACAGCAAAGAACTTCCATGGCCCAACTACCCTAAAAAGCTGAATAACTAATGGCCCGCACACCCCCGTTCCATTTCCATTAGGGCCACAGTTACATCTCCCGGTCCAGTCTGTTTCCTGATCTATGCCTGCCTCCACATTTGTGAAGGGTTAATTACACTCAGTTTTGGGAAATTGTCTTCATTCACAAACATTGTGTAAATCATTTTTTTTATGAAAACACATTATCTGGCATCATCTTTCATTTCTTTATACTTCAAACAGCTTTGTACACATCTGGCATCACCTTCACAATGCTATTATTTGCATGATAAACTATTTGAGTTTCTAATTCATTTCCTGAAGTATACAAAAATTAAAAAAAATCTTGAAACACTTACTTAATTTTCTTGCTGTTGTTAATTACTGTTTAATAGCTGCCTTGTTCCATTTGTGATTTTTATTTCTTTTGTTTTCTTCACACTTGCAACATCTTTTCCTTTTTGCATAAGCATCTATTATGAAATAATTGCCTCCTTGTTTTCTAAGATGTTGAACTAGCTACTTTATTTAATTTTGTATACTTTCCTCTTAGATAAATTCTCATAAACTACATTTCTAATTTCTTATCTGATGAGTCTGTTTCTGGTAAATACAATATTTTTGACAGGATATTTTGTATGAACCTCAAGGCTTTCAGTGCTTTCAGTTAACACAACATAGGTTTTCAATTTGTAGCATTGAAACAATGGATTCATTTAAAGTTTATGGAATGAAAATCTTGAAGATTTTCTTTATGACTATGTAACTGTTAAAATACTTAGTATGAACAGAAATTAGTGCAGAAACTGGGAATAAGTTAAGTGAATTTACATCTACTTAAGTAGAATTTGAACAGTTACAACTATGTGTAAATATTTAAAATACCTAGCTAATACCTGAAAACATCACTAGCTCCTAGCCATATAAGAAATCTTGGAAATTGCCATTTATAAACTACATATAGGTAAAAAGCTTCTGTATAGTCAGGCACACAAAGTAGTTCGTGCCACATAAAGCAAATTTGTTGTGGCATGTATTTCAAGAATAGGCACTGTGAGTTCATAAGATACTGCATGTGGTCCACGAATGTGACATAGGTTCACTGCTACATGCAAAAGTAGAAAGACATACAGAATGCACCACAATGACACAGTCTTATAATCACCTCTAGATATAATGTCCACAAAACATAACTCATGGTGTATGTTATGAGAAGTAGGTATACAAGGGGGGGTGACAGGCTGTCTCATCATGTTACACTCTCTGCTATCATGAGTAAAAGAATCAGTTTGTGTAAGTTACAAAACAGGGATTATCAGTTGTTGGGTCAATGGGATAGTATTGCTCATATCGTAAAATTTAATAACTGTTTGCATTTATTTATAGTGAAAGTGTATTATGAGTAGCTCAAAGGGTTCAAATGGCTCTGAGCACTATGCGACTTAACTTCTGAGGCCATCAGTCACCTAGAACTTAGAACTAATTAAATCTAACTAACCTAAGGACATCACAAACATCCATGCACGAGGCAGGATTCGAACCTGCAACTGTAGCAGGTGCTCGGCTCCAGACGGTAGTGCCTTGAACCGCACGGCCACTCCGGCCGGCCTATTATGAGTGGATTAATGATGTTGTTCTGAATAAATATAATGGAGAAAGCAAGAAATGTAGAAGGAGAAAGCTTTGCAGCCAGTATCAGAATAAAAGATGGCAGTAAGTGCAGTGTTACTGTCTGAAGAATATCTTCATGGTTTTTACTACACACATTAATTGAAGTGGAAGACACACTTCACTGCATCTTTGTTTTATAAATGTGACCTGGGAGAAAATGTTGCCCAAGACATGATAACTGTGTTCTCTGCGGCAGAGGGAGGCTTTCAGCAATAAGTTCCATCTTGTTATATTGGTAGAAATGTTTACAAATAGCCAGAAAATTACAATTATGAGGTCAAGCAACATCCCTGGTCATAAAATTTTGTTAATCTTTACCTGACTGACACTTGTTGAGTTACCTAGATAGACATCGAAATAAGTGTCCAAGGAATAGAAAAGCAACTGAAATCACTCAACAGAGGAAAGTCCACTGGACCTGACGGGATACCAATTCGATTCTACACAGAGTACGCGAAAGAACTTGCCCCCCTTCTAACAGCCATGTACCGCAAGTCTCTAGAGGAACGGAAGGTTCCAAATGATTGGAAAAGAGCACAGGTAGTCCCAGTCTTCAAGAAGGGTTGTCGAGCAGATGCGCAAAACTATAGACCTATATCTCTGACGTCGATCTGTTGTAGAATTTTAGAACATATTTTTGCTCAAGTAACATGTCGTTTTTGGAAACCCAGAATCTACTATGTAAGAATCAACATGGATTCCGGAAACAGAGATCGTGTGAGACATAACTCGCTTTATTTGCTCATGAGACGCAGAAAATATTAGATACAGGCTCCCAGGTAGATGCTATTTTTCTTGACTTCCGTAAGGCATTCGATACAGTTCCGCACTGTCGCCTGATATACAAAGTAAGAGCCTATGGAATATCAGACCAGCTGTGTGGCTGGATTGAAGAGTTTTTAGCAAACAGAACACAGCATGTTGTTATCAATGGAGAGACGTCTACAGACGTTAAAGTAACCTCTGGCGTGCCACAGGGGAGTGTTATGGGACCATTGCTTTTCACAATATATATAAATGACCTAGTAGATAGTGTCGGAAGTCCCATGCGGCTTTTCGCGGATGATGCTGTAGTATACAGAGAAGTTGCAGCATTAGAAAATTGTAGCGAAATGCAGGAAGATCTGCAGCGGATAGGCACTTGGTGCAGGGAGTGGCAACTGGCCCTTAACATAGACAAATGTAATGTATTGTGAATACATAGAAAGAAGGATCCTTTATTGTATGATTATATGATAGCGGAACAAACACTGGTACTTCTGTAAAATATCTGGGAGTATGCATACGGAACGATTTGAAGTGGAATGATCATATAAAATTAATTGTTGGTAAGGCAGGTACCAGGTTGAGATTCATTGGGAGAGTCCTTAGAAAATGTAGTCCATCAACAAAGGAGGTGGCTTACAAAACACTCGTTCGACCTATACTTGAGTATTGCTCATCAGTGTGGGATCCATACCAGATCGGGTTGATGGAGGAGATAGAGAAGATCCAAAGAAGAGCGGCACGTTTCGTCACAGGGTTATTTGGTAACAGTGATAGCGTTACGGAGATGTTTAACAAACTCAAGTGGCAGACTCTGCAAGAGAGGCGCTCTGCATCGCGGTGTAGCTTGCTCGCCAGGTTTTGAGAGGGTGCGTTTCTGGATGAGGTATCGAATATATTGCTTCCCCCTACTTTTACCTCCCGAGGAGATCACGAATGTAAAATTATAGAGATTAGAGCGCGCACGGAGGCTTTCAGACAGTCGTTCTTCCCGTGAACCATACGCGACTGGAACAGGAAAGGGAGGTAATGACAGTGACACGTAAAGTGCCCTCCGCCACACACCGTTGCGTGGCTTGCGGAGTATAAATGTAGATGTAGATGTAGTGTTTTTAGGTGGATCCTCCACCATACACACTTCAACAGATTTAAAAAAACATTGCAGGCCACTTGATTCCAGATACACATGGAGATCAATATTATCATGTGAATGAATTACTTGTAATGCATTTGGCCAAACAACTTACAGGAATGTTTGGTTGTTGAAGACATCACATAGCTGCATTCCTGTAAGGTGTTTGGTCCCTCAGCACTGTTTTCAGAAATCAGGCATAGTAGGTCGTCATAATTGATAATAAGCTCATGTCACATGTGTCAGTCATCAGATGCATTGACTAGTTGTACACTACAATACAAATGAGATTTATGCTGAACGAGAGGTCCAAAACTTTGAACCATTAGTTTTGTTTAGCTGCTTGCCAGACAATTACTGTTAGTTAAATGCTCTATAGAGCATTTGCACAATGTCAAAATTATGTGGAGTGAATCAATTTACAGCTATCTTTACATGATATATTTGTATGGCTACATGCTGTCCATTTAGAAATTACTAAACAGCACACTTATCTAAAGTTGGTGACAATAAACATACTAGTCTTTAATGCTATTCATGTAATTAGTGACATACTTAAAATTAAGTTCTCCCTAACCTACATATGCTGCCAGATATTCATAAATACGGGGTTATTCAAAAGCAACACGGCTACCAGACTTGTGGAGAAAGGCATTTTGCGTGATGGATTCCGCAAGAGTGAGGTTGCAACCACAGTGCATTGGAATCCACAATGACCTACCAGACAATCCACTGATGAGAAGGTACAGAAATTTAATGGAACAGGTTGTCTTTGTAAAGAAAACTGCAGCGGGTGACTATCAGTATCTGAGGAGCGGCTGAATAGATAAGGGAAAACATTTCTCAGAAGCCCACAAAAATGTATGTCTCATGCCAGTCACTAGCTAGCACAACCAGCTGTTTGTCGAGTGCTGAGAAAAAGCCTGCAACTGAAAACATATTGGATTCAGTTGCCCCAAGCCATTACAAATTATAACAAACTGTCCCAGAAACAGTTTTGCATTCATATGCAGCACTTAATGGAAGAGGGCAATTTCATTCACAGCTTGATTTTCAGCAATGAGTTTACCTTTCACCTGAATGGTGCAGTAAACTGGTAGAACTTGTGAATACGGGGAGCAGAGAATCCTAACATTGTTGTCAAAAATGTCCATGGATCCCAAAGGTTAATGTTTTTTGAAGTTTGACAAGGCAAGAAATGTATTGACCCTTCCTCTTTTCATAGGCGATGATCAACAGACATTTTTACCCGGGCATGCTTCAGCTGTGACTCATCCTGAAATTGCCTGAGGACAGTGATAATTCCATTTTTCAACAGGATGGTGCTTCATCACACTACCACAATGATGTTCATGAATTGTGAGCTATCACGGACATTGGATTTGTCATGCAGTAGCTGGCAACCAGCAGTTGTTGGTATGGCACTTGCATTCACCAGCCACTAGTCTAGTTGTTGAATTTAGGAAAAGTAACTTAGGTGACCACCTATGGAGGTGAGGCTGTCACAGATGAAAATCCTCCACAGATGGCAGGTAGATGTCAAGAAATGTTGCTGATGTCATTACTGACAACCAGCCTGGCTGGGTTCTAGCTGACTCGGTGGCTTCTATTTCAGTAATGTAAAATGCTCATCATTGCCAGCAAAAGAAGACTATATTCTCTGATAAAAAAGTGATTGTGTTCACTATTTGAAATGGGACATAGGTACAATCATTATGAACATATATTACAAGAATAACTATCAGTGACAAAACTCAGCCCTCTGACTTTATCATTTTAATAAAATGTAGCCATAATGTTATTCTTGGATGGGATTCCTTGCAAGTATTACAAGCGCTCATAGGTTGTGGAAGATCAGAGCTCTAGACTGACTAAGCTATTCTGAAAAGCACATGCACTAGATCAGGGGTTCCCAACAAAATTTTCTCGAGGACCCCCTCGCCGAGCGTGATTGGTACCTTGTCATATCACTGTATCAAGTACCTAAAAAAGCCAAATTAAGAGTCTTTTTATATGTTTTCTATTTTTGGTACTTATAAAAAACATTGACATATTCACTACTGTAAAAAATATTGAGCGGCCAAAACAAAAATTCTGTTATCATACGAAATATATTCAATATATTTTTTATTCTAATAGCATCTTACAGACCCCTCTGGCATAGCTTGTGGACCCCTGGGGGTCCGCGGACCATATGTTGGGAACCACTGCTCTAGATGATTGTTTGGCATTGAAGATGAGGTTATCCCACTGTCTTCAACAAGATGAGTTCCAGTCATCAAGTTAGATGCTCAATTAAACTGTGAAGCTTTTGTTGATTGCAAAAACTATCCAGAGATTGTATTACTGCACTGGCTCTAAGTACAAAAACAAAATAGAATTCATTGTATGTGCAGGATACCACTTGAGTAAAAGGGTGATTTACCAATTGCTACTGAGCGAGGTGGCGCAGTGGTTAGCACACTGGACTCGCATTCAGGAGGACGACGGTTCAATCCCGCGTCCGGCCATTCTGATTTAGGTTTTCTGTGATTTCCCTAAATTGCTCCAGGTAAATGGTTCCTTTGAAAGTGCACGGCCGACATCCTTCCTCATCCTTCCCTAATCCGATGAGACCGATGACCTTACTGTTTGGTCTCTTCCCCCAAACAACGAACCCCAACCCAATTGCTGTATCCTGTGACTATTTCTATTGGAAATGCAACTGAGACAGATGTGTTGTACATTGGCCAACATACACATGATGGCTTGTTTTCAAGAAAACCTACAGAGAACTCCAGGGAAAGTCATGGTGCCAGCATCAACACACCATGGCACCCATATCCCCACTGATGGCTCTACAGGTAGAAAACTATTTTGCTTGGATGTATCACATGTTGACCACATCATTGAGGAAGCAGTTATCTACCTGGCTTGTATTTAAGTGATGACATGGCACTAGAGCAGAAGTTCCAGCCCCAGAGGATCACATCAATAGCACCTCCCAGCAGTCTCTATGGAAGTCAGCACTCTTTACCAACTATCTCTTCAACAGATTCCATGACCCAGGGACTGTATATGGCCAGTTGGACTTAGAATCTATGCTGTCTCTAGGTACTCAGATTCAGAGATTTATGTCCTGTGGGGCTCTGACTCTCATTGCTTATTTATCGTAACTGAT
Source organism: Schistocerca serialis cubense (assembly GCF_023864345.2). Lineage (NCBI taxonomy): Eukaryota > Metazoa > Arthropoda > Insecta > Orthoptera > Acrididae > Schistocerca > Schistocerca serialis. The sequence continues at coordinate 887,193,746 of NC_064640.1, read as the reverse complement.
GAACTTGTTAGTCTGTGACTTTCTATTATCCTTGTGGAACTTATTAAGGAACCCGTTATTTTGTATCATTCAGACTTGTGTGGACTTCCATCTTCTGTTAACAGTCATTATCAGTTTATTGTGACACCTGTATATAAGAAGGGTAGAAGGATGGATCCTCAAAATTACAGACCCATATTGTTAACATTGGTTTATTGCAGGATTCTCGAACATATTCTCAGTTAGAATATAATGAATTTCCTTGAGACAGAGAAATTGCTGTCCATGCATCAGCACGGCTTTAGAAAGCATCGCTCCTGCAAAACGCAACTCGCCCTTTTTTCACATGATATCTTCCGAACCATGGATGAAGGGTATCAGACGGATGCCATATTCCTTGACTTTTGGAAAGCGTTTGACTCGGTGCCCCACTGCAGACTCCTAACTAACGTACGAGCATATGGAATTGGTTCCCAAATATGTGAGTGGCTCGAAGACTTCTTAAGTAATAGAACCCAGTAAGTTGTCCTTGATGGCGAGTGTTCATCGGAGGTGAGGGTATCATCTGGAGTGCCCCAGGGAAGTGTGGTAGGTCCACTGTTGTTTTCTATCTACATAAATGATCTTTTGGGTAGGGTGGATAGCAATGTGCGGCTGTTTGCTGATGATGCTGTGGTGTACGGGAGGGTGACATCGTTGAGTGACTGTAGGAGGATACAAGATGACTTGGACAGGATTTGTGATTGGTGTAAAGAATGGCAGCTAACTCTAAATATAGATAAATGTAAATTAATGCATATGAATAGGAAAAAGAATCACGTAATCTTTGAATACTCCATTAGTAGTGTAGCGCTTGACACAGTCACGTCGATTAAATATTTGAGTGTAACATAGCAGAGTGATATGAAGTGGGACAAGCATGTAATGGCAGTTGTGGGGGAAGCAGATAGTCATCTTCGGTTCATTGGTAGAATTTTGGGAAGATGTGGTTCATCTGTAAAGGAGACCACTTATAAAACACTAATACAACCTATTCTTGAGTACTGCTTGAGCGTTTGGGATCCCTATCAGGTCGGATTGAGGGAGGACATAGAAGCAATTCAGAGACGGGCTGCTAGATTTGTTACTGGTTGGTTTTATCGTCACGCGAGTGTTACGGAAATGCTTCAGGAACTCGGGTGGGAGTCTCTGGGGGAAAGGAGGCGTTCTTTTCACGAATCGCTACTGAGGAAATTTAGAGAACCAGCATTTGAGGCTGACTGCAGTACAATTTTACTGCCGCCAACTTATATTTCGCGGAAAGACCACAAAGATAAGATAAGAGAGATTATGGCTCATACAGAGGCATATAGGCAGTCATTTTTCCCTCATTCTGTTTGGGAGTGGAACAGGGAGAGAAGATGCTAGTTGTGGTATGAGATATCCTCCGCCACACACCGTATGGTGGATTTCGGAGTATGTATGTAGATGTAGATGTAGATATGGACTCTGACAGACCTGAGATGCAGATGTACCCGTCACTATGGAACTCCCAGACATTGACATGATTTTCCACCATCTCTCTCCGGGAGAGGGTGGGAAGGGGAGGTTAGGAGGGGAGGAGGGATGCTACATCCTGCAACTGCATCTACCAGCAATGAAGCTGAGACCGGTGGGTTGACATGCTAACAGATACATTCCACACAGTAACACAGGCTGGCACTTTCCATGTGTATACAAATACACCAGCCAACATAAACATCCTGGCATGTTTTCAAGTGAACCTGTAAACAGCTCCAGGCAAAGTTGTAGTGCCAGCATCACCACTTTTCAAGAAGGGTGACAAAACTAATTTATCTAACTACCGTCCAATATCACTACTAAGTAGTTTCTCAAAAGTATTAGAGAAACTAATGTATACAAGAATTGTAGAACATCTTAACAGCCACAACATACTCAACAGAAACCAGTTTGGTTTCCAAAAAGGTAGATCAACTGAGCAGGCTATTTTTTCTCTCACAAATGAAATTTTAGAGTCAATAAATAATAAAATGTCACCTATTGGAATTTTTTGTGACTTGTCTAAGGCCTTTGACTGTGTGGACCACAACATTCTCTTACATAAGGCTAATTTTTATGGCTTGCGAGGTAGCATTGGTAGATGGATAGAATCATATCTGCAAAACAGAAAACAGAAGGTGATAATTAATGGTGCCAATGATAGTCCCATTTCTTCTGATTGGGGCACATTAAAGTGTGGTGTGCCTCAGGGGTCCATCCTAGGACCTTTGCTTTTCCTTATCTTCATCAATGATCTCCCACTTTGCACAGACACCGAGTGTAAATTTACTCTTTTTGCCGATGACACCACTATTCTGCTTGAACGTCGAACTAACAGTGACCTAGAAAATAAATGTAATGCTGTACTCGTTGACATCCTACACTGGTTTAAGTGCAACGGACTAACTCTAAACATTCAGAAAACTCAGTATATGCAATTTCACACATCTCAACAAGAAAATGAAGTATGCCACTTAAACTGTGGTAACCAAAATATACTACACTGTGAATCATCTAAGTTCTTGGGCATTCTAATTGATGGCAAGCTGAACTGGTCTGAGCATATCTTAGACCTACATAGAAGGCTCAGTGTGGCAACTTATGCTCTGCGTGTAATCACCCCCATTGGTGATGAGGACGCTACTAAAGCTGCCTACTTTGGTTATTTTCATTCTATCATGTCGTATGGCATAATATTTTGGGGCAACAAGCCTTTAGCCAAAAAAATATTTACTGCACAGAAGAGAGCTGTTAGAATCATGAGTGGTGTTCATCCAAGATATTCTTGCAGAAGTCTGTTTCATAAGTTACAAATATTAACACTTACCTCTCAATTCATATTTTCTTTGATGATTTTTGTTTCTAACAACCTATCTCTTTTTAAAACTAATAGTGAATTTCATGATCATAATACTAGGTCTAAAAATGATCTACACAGGGATCTGAAACATTTAAGTCTTGTTCAGAAAGGTGTTCATTATTCAGCCACAAAAATTTTCAACTCCCTTCCATCAGGTATTAAAGATCACATTAATGTCTTACCTACTTTTAAATGTAAATTGAGAGAATACCTAATGGTAAATTCCTTCTATTCTCTTGATGAGTATCTACAGATAAAGCAATGATTTTTTATACTGATAAAAATTTGTTTGCTATAGATCACATTAACTGTCTAATTTGGAAAATGTACTATATTTCCTTTTTAGGTATTGTTTTATATTACTTGAGCTATACCTTTGATTTGATTTTAACCTACAAACTTATTCATAATCTTATGGTACATTTTTGTCATTTTATATATGTGTATTATTTGTTTAATTTGGAAAATGTACTATATTTCCTTTTTAGGTATTGTTTTATATTACTTGAGCTATACCTTTGATTTGATTTTAACCTACAAACTTATTCATAATCTTATGGTACATTTTTGTCATTTTATATATGTGTATTATATCTGTTGTATGTAATCATGACTCATTCCACATCCTTGTGATTTATCACAATACGGATTAATTGAATACGAAATAAATAAATAAAAAAAAATAACCACACCATGACATGCATGCTGCTGCTGATTGACACAACAGGTGGAGTACTGTTCTGCTTGTGTTGATCATGTGACCACCAGAGCATGGAGGAAGCAGCACTTCAACTGGCCTGCATTTAAGCAGCTATCTGGCACCAGAGCAGCAGTTCCAGCCACAGCTCTAGTCCTGGAGGACTGTCACAAAAGCACCACTATGAGCAGCTGAGTAGTCACTATGGAAGCCAGGACTCTGTGTGATTCGAGGACATTATACACCAATTAGACTTAGAATCTGCTCTATCTACAGGTAGTCGCCTTCAGAAATTTATGTCCTATAGGACTTTGACTCTCAGAGTTTGTTCATCATAACTGATGAACTTGGTAATCAGTCACTTTCTATTTTCCTTGTGGAACTTATTCAGCTACTTTTTATTTTGTATCATTCAGACTTGCATAGGCCTACATCCCTGGTTAACAGTCATATCAGTTTCATTGTATGTTCTGTGTTTTTAATAAAAGTGTTGGTTGTATGATATTGCCTGGGAATCTTCATTAGCAGTGTGGCCCCACTTGCTCACCACACCAATAATGATTACTCAATTTCAACTAGTTCTTACCACCCAACTTTCTTTTCCATTCATCCCAGCCTTTTCATGATTCCCCCTCTTATTTCATTTGCTATCTGAAGTTTTAGAGTTCCCATTTCACTCTTTTTTTTCTGTATAGTGTCTGCCATATAGACAATTGATCATGTGTTGTATCACTCATTCTACATATTAAATATTAAGATATGTTGTTATTTCAAACTGTGTGTGGACTAGTACAAATTTATAATTATGTAATAAATGCAGAACAAATACGTCACCACAGTATGTTATAGTAGGAGTACATGTACCAGATTTGTGTCCAATGCCTCTGCCTTACTTCCACTGAATTGTAAGCCATATTTTCATAAAACATTTATTTCAAATCCTATTTATAACATCAATGTTTGTTATAAATGTTTGGAAACAGTGAGTAATGCCACTAGTAGACAAGAATTATCATTTTAAATTTGGGTTCTTATAATCGTTTTAAATACACTATATTCATTGAAATTAAGCCTCCCTGTAATGCAAAATGAAAAATGTATCGTAATTAAGTAATACATCAATGACACAAATTTTCCATGGACAAATAGTGATGAATAATCCAAATTGGAAATTGACAGATGAAGTACAAGGGCAATTAATGAAAGACAGCATGAACAGAATCGTAGCTGCACTTTAGATGCAACAACATTGGAGGATATCTGTGGAGAGGTGAGAAAAACATGTGGTTGCTGAATAGGGGCAGCAGCCTTTCACTAGATGCAGGGGCAACAGTCTGGATGATTGACTGATGCCTTGTAACATTAACCAGTGTGGCCTTTCTATGCTGGTACTGTGAAGAGCTGAAGGCAGGAGGAAAATTTGAACATAACAAATATTTTGGAAAGAATTTGGCCAGATTAAAGTTTGAGATGTAGGATGCAATGGGTGGTTCAGCTGAGGCAAATTGATGCAGAAGACAACAGAAGGCGCTTTCACGATCAGCCATGCCCTTGATGATGGAGGGATGTCCAGCAGCAGGTAAATGATGGTTTTTCCAAGGTAGCTGAAGTCCGGAATGAGCTCCTAGCTAGCTGCAAGCATGGTCTGGTATACAAGAGTTACTTTCAAATATTTATGAATTTTTTAATAATTCAGTGTTTCATCATAGTGCAAATCAAATCCTAGCAGCATACTCAAGGCACTGAAGTGCATCTATTGAGACAATAATATTATAAATATGACAAAAACTACAGAAGTTAGGTAAGCACAGTAAATAAATATTCTTACAATACTCATCGAAAACTAGTAACTGCTGAACATTTCATGTCATCTTAATAAATAAGGTATTGGATAATAGCTTTCGACTCTAATCATCCACAAAAGCCACACATTTGAATGTAATTTATTTATTGCGTTATTATGTTTTTATATATTTTTCATTACATAAATGTTTTAGATCATCATTTATTCCACAGTAACAGAGCAAATGAAAGCAGTATAGCAATTCTCAGGTCTTGCAATATGTTATCATGTTGCATTTATCTAAATTATTAAATCTTTCTGATTTGTTTAACTAGAAGTTAAACTGACCTATATTAAAAACCAGAATGAGATTTTCACTCTGCAGCGGAGTGTGTGCTGATATGAAACTTGCTGGCAGATTAAAACTGTGTGCCAGACCGAGACTCGATTTCTGGACCTTTCCCTTTCACGGGCAGGTGCTCCACCAACTGAGCTATCCAAGCATGACTCACACCCTGTCCTCACAGCTTTACTTCTGACAGTATCTCGTCTCCTTCCTTCCAAACTTTACAGAAGCTCTCTTGCAAACCTTGCAGGACTAGCACTCCTGAAAGAAAGAATATTGCGGAGACATGGCTTAGCCACTGCCTGGGGGATGTTTCCAGAATGAGATGCAGCAGAGTGTGCACTGATATGAAACTTCCTGGCAGATTAAAACTGGGGCATGAGTCGTGCTTGGGTAGCTCAGTTGGTAGAGCACTTGCCCGTGAAAGGCAAAGGTCCCGAGTTCAAGTCTCAGTCCGGGACACAGTTTTAATCTGCCAGGAAGTTTAATATCAGCACACACTTCACTGCATAGTGAAAATCTCATTCTGGAAACATCCCCCAAGCTGTGGCTAAGCCATGTCTCTGCAATATCCTTTCTTTCAGGAGTGCTAGTTCTGCAAGGTTCGCAGGAGAGCTTCTGTAAAGTTTGGAAGGTAGGAGACAAAGTACTGGCAGAAGTAAAGCTGTGAGGATGGGGCATGAGTCATGCTTGGGTAGCTCAGTTGGTAGAGCACTTGCCTGTGAAAGGCAAAGGTCCCGAGTTCGAGTCTTGGTCCGGCACACAGTTTTAATCTGCCAGGAAGTTTAACATTAAAAACATTTGTAACTTGAAAGTAGTAAATTATCCATATGATTTAATACCATCAATAGATTGAGTGTAAAAAGATGCTCCAGTTGAGCAGGCCAAATTTATATTTTTAAACGTTTTAGTGTGTGTTCTTTATTATTTGTCATGTGTACACATGCACTAGATCCATATTTAATTATTTATGTCCAAACTTTTATATGTAGAATATTATGTTTGGTTTCCATAGAACTTAGAAAAAATGATATTTCATTTAAGCCATATTCCTAATTTTTAACATTACTATAATGAAAATAGTGGTCCATTTTCTATTTTTTAAGAAAATTGTGCATGTATGGAGGGGAAATGAAAGTTCTTGTTGGCATGAGTGGATTGGCACTTGAGCATTTTGAGTGGCTCTTGGGAGCAAGGAATTTGTGATAAGATGAGTTGGGAGACACTTTGTGTCAAATGGGCAGAGGATACAGAATTCAAATTTGGTTCAAGGAGTCTTCAGGTAACACATTATGGACCTAACAGTGCAGTAAATTGTTGGTTTCAGGGTGGAAAGTGACCACCCAAATACTTTCACATTCGTTCATGCTTATAAAATTTCTGGGTCCAGTGGACTTAAACTCTGAGAGCTGACTGGAAATTTAATATTTTTAAGCATTATTAGATGATGTGCAAGATTGAATTATAATTTTATTTTGTTACTATTTTAGAATTCATACTAAATAGAGTAGGGGAGACCGGGGACAAAAGTAATGGGGCATGAAAGTAACATCCCTCCCCTACTTTCGTATGTAGCTCTGAAAATAACTGATTCAAACAATGTATTCCCTTCATGTTTCCAAACTGCCTGCCAATTGTTGGCCAGTATTGGAGAGTCTCTGTTGAGTGTGGCACAGTAAAACATTTTTTCAGTTTCTCACATAAATTTTCTCAATTTTCTTAGTTTCGTGATAACGGTGGCATTACGCTGTAAACTTAAGTCTACTGTAATAATTTAAGTATGTGAAACTTTCAATTTTATGCCTCCATTATCAACTTTTTCATTACTTGTATAGATTGTGTCTAAAATATCAGTTAAACAGAAAATCATAGTTGGGGACAAAAGAAACATACTGCCGGGGAGAAAGTACCAGTGTTTCTTTCATACCTGTTGCTGAAAAAGTGTTATTAGCTGCAGATCTCATGCTTTTTTTTTTCATTAGCAAAAAAAGTAAATTAGGTATGATACTGCTGGGGTGGCAGTGTCTTGCTGAACAAACTTGTTATTACTGAGCAGGCTCGTTATATACCTAGTTATTTTGTTACAGGGAATTATGCCATGAACACAGGTTAGGACGACTACAAGAGGACAAACTCCTACTACTGTTTATCAAACTGTGGCAGATGATGTTGCAAATTATAATATAAGTATTACAGTAACAGCAAAGAAACACAATGTATGCCATGTGACACTGCATCAGTACATTAAAAAGAAAGAGAAACTTATCAGTGATAGCAACACACCAGTGCCTCGTGTTGGATATAGAAGTGTAAAATGAGTGTTCTCTGATGAACAAGAAAAAATTATAACTGAATAATTGATTAAAGCATCGGGGATATTTTACGGACTTTACCCTAAGGATATCCATAAATTAGCTCGCAAACTGGCAATGATAAACAATATACCAATTCCATCAACTTGGGTGGACAATCAAACTGCTGGTCCAGACTGGTTTTCAGCATTCATGAAGAGGAATCCCCAGTTGTCTACTCGGTCACCTCAACCCACAAACCTTACTTGAGCAACGAGCTTAATCCAACAAATGTGAATGCCTTTTTCAACAACCTGGCTAGCATTATGGAGATATATAAGTTAGAGCCCATGGACATCTGGAATATGGACAAGACAGGTGTTACCACTGTTCAGAAACCAAACAGGATTGTTGCTAAATGGGGAATAAAGCAGGTAGGAGCTATCATGTTGGCTGAAAGAGGCCTCTTGTCACGGTTGCTATTGCCGCCAATGCTCAGGGAAACAGTACACCACCTCTCTTTGTATTCCCTCGCTTGAGGTATCATGACCATTTTATTTGAGATGGTCCTATTGGTTGCATTAGAGCAGGAAATGTGAGTGGCACCATTTTGTAAACCAACTCCTGAGGATAAATGTTTACTGCTTCTTGACAATCACGAATCTCTTATATCCATCAGAAGCCAGAATTTTTGCAAAAGCAATGGGATTGTTATGCTGTCATTCCCACTGCACTGTACACACAGGATGCAGCCTCTAGACCGTTCAGTTTATGGTCCATTTAAAAAGTTGGTGAATGCTTTTGCTGACAACTGGATCCAGAATCATCTGGGAAAGACCATGCCAATTGATGACATCCCTTCAGTTGCAAGGGAAGCACTTCCACTTGCTGTAACTCCCAGAAACATTGCAGCAGGGTTTCACTGCACAGGTATAGTACCAGTGAAATCGATTTTGCACTATCTTCTGTCACTGGTTGCCCAGCACACGCTTCCAATTATGGAGAGCAAACTATGTCCTTAGCAGAATCATTAGCAATTTCTAGTGACCCATCTGAAGCTGGGAGGACATCTAACCCTGATCCAGTAGCAATATGTGAGAAAACACAGTGATGCAGGACCTAGTGGGTTACAATCATCTTCTTCAGTTTGCACAGCCTTTTCACCCGAAGGTGTTCATCCATTACCAAAAGCATGTCCAAGGCAAGAAACAAGAAAAGAAAAAAAAGGAGAAAGTCTGCAATTTTTACCAACACTCCAGAGAAACTGGCTATAGAAGAAGAGCTAAAGGCCTGTCCTCAGACAAAAAAAGCAGAAAAGAAGCTAAATTTAAAAAGCAGCCAGCCAAGAATGTGAAAACACAAAAAACCAGAAGAATCATATTCGGAAGACAATGATAGCTACTGCCTTGTATGTGTCGAGCCTTTCCACCACAGTCGTCCCAAAGAGAAGTGGATTCAATGTTAGGAATGTAAAGGTTGGTCTTATGTTGCTTGTACCAAAGGGGGGGATACAAGTTGTGACTGCATCACAAAGGTTTGTTTGGGTTCACATATAATGGAAATGTCAAGTCACTTGCTCTCAAGATGCTTAAAAGTTTTGAGACCACTGCAGAGTACTGAAGATCTAGATGGCTTAATCAAGAATCCAGTTTGACTGCCCACAACTGGTATCTACAGCATTAAGTGTGAGTGTAAGCTGCAGTACATAGTGCAGACAATATCATACACTACATTGCTAAACCATCAACTTCAAGACTAGACACAGGGACTCATGTGTGCCCCCCCACCACCTAAGCCATTTCAACACTTCCCCAAAAGATCATGGAAGGTTAAATCTAGCCGGCAACCAGAGACCTTTATATTAGCATTAAAAGATTGTTTTAGGAAAAGCAGAAGTGCAAACATAGAAATACAAAACATTGTAGCTGGTAAACCAGAAGCACTGGGCTAACAAAGCAATATTTGCAGTTTACTTTGGATTTTTTCCTAAGCTTTCAACTGAATATGTCATAGAAACCTATTACAAATTATAGCGTAAGAGATTAAGTTGCCAACATAAACTGTAAGTGGAAAATAGACAGCACTGTGTGTGGATAAAGTATAATATTGGTAATGCAGCCACAAAAATGTGCTGTAATTTTACATTGCTGAAGTACAGATTTTGACAGGCATCAGTGATGGGGCCTTACCTATTCATATTACATTCAAAAGATTTTCCTTCAGCTGTTAGTGACAACGTGATCAAGCATGCAGATGATGCTTTGCACATAGCAAGCACTGATTGAAGTGAAGAGCTGGAAGAGAGAGTTTCTCATTAACTCATACATATACATACTTCGTTGTGTGTAATCTACACTACCTGCCAAAAAAATGAAGCACCCAGAAGATACTGTTGCACGTCAATGTAACTTTATATGTGTACACACCATCGGCGGGTATGTAAATGATTAGAGTTGCAATTCTCTGTGACAAGTAGAACAGCCACCAGAGTGCATTAGTGTTTTCGTGTTTAATATCATTACCAGGCCAAGCATGGTACAAAATGCATTTGAAAACTGTCAAATGCTGAGTGTCATTGTGAAGATGCCCTATACTCATGTGAGCAAATGTTATCAGCATCTGACAGAGTTTGAAACGGGTGAGTAGGGAGGCAACCTGGGGAGAGGTCCTCTTCTTCCTACAATATGGATACGCCCAGTGATGTTACTCTTGGTGTAATGATGTGGGCAGTCATCAGGCATGACTTCAGGTCATGACTGGTAGTGGCTGATTGAACTGTGATGGCACAATGGTATGTTGGCAGCTGACAGCCCTGACCCAGACAACATTAGCTGGAATATTGAGCTCGTAAACATAAGTGATTAATTTTGTAATAGCTGTTAATTAAGTTAATATTATGCCATGAACAATTAATTAGTGCCTATCCTAACTTACCTATTGAAGATTTCACTTTTCTGAAAATATGTTTTGAGAAACCAAAACATTTTATAGGTGTCGGGTTTCATGTTTTCCAGACATATACAAACTTAAGACATCTGTGTAAGTATTAAGTGCACAACTGAAGTTGTATTCATTTCACATGAATAAAGTAGAGCCTTATCTATTTGGGGAATTAAAGATTTATACTACATCTTCTATGTGTTTTTCAAGTGCAAAATATCCAAATAACACTCAAGCGATTTTTGGACTAAGTTTTTGAGTGTACAGGTTTAGCATTTAAAAGTAATTTTAAGTGCATTACATTTCTATATTAAGAGTATATACATATGATAGTATTCTACATAACTTTAGTGTCTCCTGGGATCTGTAGATAATAGAATATTATCATTATTTTCAGCTATATTTTGTAATAAATTTGTAAACAACCATTAGTGTAAAGTGTTTGAGCTGCCAGAGGGAATATAGTTCTATGGAGCTGTTGCAACAGATGGTTTCAGTGGGGGGATGTAGTATCATGGGAATTGGGGAAGTAAATGAGACTCTTCCACGGTATTGCAAAATGTGTTCAAGGACAGGAAAATAGCTGAGCAGGAATAGAAGATTAGTGCCCTTAAGGCTGAACTGGATAGTGCTAGGGAAGAACTGATGAAATTAAGGGGAGAGAAGGGTGAAGACAAGTGGGAAGTGGTAGCAGGGAACAGTATCTGATAGTTTCATCATTAGCACGAAAAATAGATTTGCCTTGCTACCTCACTTAAGTAAGGAAGAGGCTCAAGTAGACATAGGTGTGGTGAATACCCAACAGACTTTCATTAAACTGTTTTTAAAAAAAGTAGAAAGTAGGAGGAAAGTTCTGTTGCTAGGAAGTAGCCATGGAAGAAGTGTGGGCCAAATTTGCAGAAAATATAAGGTGACATGTACCAGGTCACAAACTTTTCAAGACCAGTGCATATCTCAGCCAAGAAGTAGAGTATGTAGGATCCTTGTGCATGGGCTTTACAAAGCAGGATCATATTGGGATAATGGAGCATGGAACAGTATTGATAGGGATCAGGGCTACATTATTGAGAGTCATCTGATAAAAATAATTTCTCCAATGTACCATACAAATGTTGGGCTGGTGCCTGCTTTTGTGATGATCAGTCCCAGTTGAACAGCTCAGTGAGGAGGGTCAATATGGAGTTGGATCGGCTGCTTCGGGTGGCTACTGGATCAGATACAGGTTTGGTTCCTGTCACTGCTATTGGAAGGTGGGATTTCACTAGGCATACTCTCCATTTCAATAGGAAAGGGAAGGGTAAATTGGCTGGGTTGATAGCAAAATCCTTAAGGGGCACTGAAACTCCTGGGAGTACCTCTTTTTTAGGCTAAGATCAGTGTCCAGTGATACAACATTGAAAGGAATCACTCATAATGAGATTATCAGACAGGCAGGTACTAAAGATGTTACAATATCACAAAATTTTTATAAAAGTACAGAGAAAAATAATGTTAGTATATTGCATCAGAATATCAAGGGATTAAAAAACAAGGTATATGAACTTCTTGTTTGTTTGGAAGATTTAGAAACAGAGAATGCAATAGATGTACTATGCCTGTCTGAACATCATATGGCCACAGATATGAAAAAGATTAATGTAAGTGGATATAAGTTTTCAGCACATGAAACCAGAGACAATATGGAAAAAAGAGTGTTTTTATAGTGTGAAAAATATAGACAAAAAAATGTTGTGGAGAGAAACATACAGAAGTATGTGCCTGTGGGCTTAAACCAAATATTGCTAATTTTATAATTGTAACTGCATATAGGTCCCCACTGGGAAATTTTGAACTATTTCTGAAAAACTTGGATTCCTTGTTGTGCTATCTGTCAGCCAGAGCGAAGCAAATCATTATTTGTGGAGATTTCAATGTAGGTTTTCTGAAAGAGTCTGATAGAAAGAATGATCTTGAGGTATTACTCAGGTCTTTCAATCTGACATCAGTTATTGGTTTTCCTATTCAGGTATTCTGAGAAAGAAGCAGACTGATAGATAATATTTTCATAGACCAAGATAAATTTAATCAAATAAACATGTATACTGTTAAGAATGGTCTTCCTGATCATGATGCACAGCTAGTTACAGTATTTTATATAACATAGCTCCACACAGTAATGCAAAACAGCCCTCCAAAATGATGCATTCAATTAACAATTTAATGATTGCAAATTTTAGCCAAAACATGCAGCAGTTAGACTGGGATGAGGTGTACCAGAAAGTTGGTGCTGATTTTAAATATCACTTTTTTCATCATACATTTGTGAGTATTTTAGAAAACAGTTTCCCTAAGAAAAGAGTAAAATATAACTGTAAGAAACCATGGCTTACTAAAGGGATAAAAATACCTGGAAACTGGAAAAAGAAAATGTATATAACAGCAAGAAACATTCAAATATTATAAAAAGGACTGTACTGCATTGAAGAAAGTTATTAAAAGTCCAGATGTATGTGTATTATGTCTGAGATTAGCAACTCTGAAACAGGGCAACCAATAGCACAGGAAGACTGTATTGCCATGAAACTGGATGAACAGTTTATATACAAAAAGTCAGAGGTTAAAAATATTTTTAATAATCATTTTTTAAATGGGGAGAAAATAGGATCCAGATGATCATTATAAAAGGCAACCCTATATGGAAGAACAATAGCTATGCAATTTCATAAAACTGAAATTCTTCTGAAGTTAGGAAAATAATAAACTCACTCAAAAGCGAAAGCTCACATAGAACTGGTGGCATCTCCTAGGAAGTTCTAAAAGCTTGTTCCCAAGATAAGAAGGATTCTCAGTCATGTACATAATAGCTCACTGAAACATGGCATTTTTCCTGACAGACTGAGTATGATATTTTTAAACCATTGTGAAAAAAAGGGAATAGGTCTGATGCCAGCAACTACCACCCTATCTAAGTTGTGACAATTTTGTACAAAATTCTTGAAAAAGTAATGTACTGTATTCCAGAGTAGCGTCACATATTTTTAAAAATAAAGTACTAAAAAATGGCAATTTGGTTTCCAGAAAGGCTTTTCAACACAAAATGCTACATAATCTTTCATTGATCAAATATTAAATTCCCTGAATAAGCGGACATCCCCAGTTGGGATTTTCTGTGATCCCTCAAAGGCTTTTGATTGTGTAAATCATGGAATTCTTCTAATAAGATTAAGTATTGCAGTATGAGTGGGACAGTAGAAAAATGGTTTGATTCATATTTAGCTGGAAACTTTTCCAGAACATTGATATAAACAGTTCACATATTGCACAAATATCAGCATATTCCTCAAACTAGGGAGGTTTCAAGAATGGGGTTCCACAAGATTCAAGCTTGGGTCTCTTATTGTTCTTAATACATATTAATGACTTTCCATTCTATATTCATGAAGATACAAAGCTATTTCTTCTTGCTGATCAGGATATCAAGGATCAGTTACAACTGTTGTGGGCCAGCTTGGCTCAGCTGGGGAGACAATGGCTTCACGACACCCTTCCCAACGGAATCAACCATGCACCCAGGTCAGAGGGGGGTGCAACTTCATACTGATATGTGGCATCAAACTGCCAAGTCCTTTTCAAATTTAACCCAAGTGAAACAGCATCATATACCCTCTCAAACTGTGAAGTTCCATTTTGTTTCCTCTTCCCCTTCTGGGTGCTTCACTTTTTTGTCAGCAGTGTGTTTGTTAATGTTAAGATAAGACAGCACATTTGTATCTAATATAGTATTCACAGCAAAGCCACAAGAATGTACTCCACTTTTAAATTAGTGAAGCATAGAATTCCACAAGGATTATTTCTGGGGCCATACCTTTGTATGTTATAAGTAAATGATATGCCTTCAGCTGTTAGTGACAATGTAATCATGCATGCAGATGATATTTTTCTCACAGCAAGCACTGATTGAAGAAAGGAGCTGGAAGAGAGAACTTGTCATTAAGCTATGAAAATAATACATACTTCAGCATATGTAATTTATTTGTGAATGTTAAAACAGGACAACAGCACATCTGTATCTAGTATAATATTTACAGTAAAGACATGTGAGTGTACTCTAAATTTAAATTGGCGAAGCACAGAATATCATTGTGTAAAAGAGGGAATAGGTCTGATGCCAGCAACTACCACCCTATCTAAGTTGTGACAATACCTTTCCATGTTATATGTAAATGATATGCCAGCAACTGTTAGTGACAATGTAATCATGCATGCAGACAACATTTTTCTCATAGCAAGCATTGATTGAAGTGAAGAGCTGGAAGACAGAGATTCTCATTAAATCATGCAAACACTTGATTTGGTGTATGTCATCTATTTGTAAATCCTAAAACAAGACATCACATTTGTTTCTACTATACTATTTGCATTAAAGCCACAAGAATGTACTCTAATTTTAAATTAGTGAAGCACAGAATACCACAAGGATCAGTTCTGGGGCCATACCTCTTCATGTTAAATGTAAATGATACACCTTCAGCTGTTAGTGACAATGTAATGATGCATGCAGAAGACATTGTTTTCATAGCAAGCACTGATTCAGGTGAAGAGCTGGAAGAGAGAGCTTCTTATTAAATCACACAAACACACACTTTAGCAAAGGTAACGTATTTATAAACACTAAAAAAGGAGAAGAAAAAAATTATATAAATGAAATGCAAAGCAAGCAGAACTGCTAAGTCAAATAACATCTGTCTTAAACTTGAATGTCCAATTATGAATCAGGTGGACTGTTGCTAATACTTGGGCGTTGTTGATAGGCCATGAGAGAACATGTAAATAATATTTGCCAGAGCCTATGAGGACAATGCCCAAAACTTTAAATGCAGATACTCTATGGACAACATACTATGGGGTAATATACATGTCTTTCCATGAGTGACGGACAGACATTTGGAGCAGGGAAAATCAAAATAAAATGTTTACTTCTTATTTAAATCTTTGGTTTCAGTCTGGAATCTAAACTTTTTTTATTATTTGATAAACAAGATTAATGAGCAATTTTTAATAATTCACCGTTATGTTTGTCTGCAGTTCAAAAATAATATTAATAATAATGAAATGATGGACGTAATGAAAATTGAGTCTCCAGCACTATGGCCTGCAGAACGTTGTATTAATTCTGCAATTTATGTACACAAATAAAACTAAATCTAACTTGTACGTGGATTTGAAACTCCAAGAATTATAGGCTCATACCATACAGTATCTTGACGTACGACCATTACCAAATTTAAGTTATGAGATACAAAGGACAGAGATGTGTTGGAAGGGGCATGTCCAATGACTGGTGCTCCAAAATTAAATTCACTATCTCTGAGACAGAAAAAATTAAATAGAGTGGTAGCAGTAACAGAAATAAAGTTTCGGTGAAAGAACAGAGTCTTAAAAACAGTCTATAGACTAAAGGAAACAACAGAAAGACAAAATTTGCTTTAAGAGTCATCAAACTTGAAAGCCCCCCTACTATTTACTATAACAGAAGGAGAAATACCTTTCAACACTTTGTTACAGTACATACAATCTGTAGGGTGAACCCATTTGTACTGAGCTGGTACATATGTCTCTGTCATCACTGATACTTCATATTTATTTGGAAAAATCACTCTAATAACTTCACCATTATAACATTTTCCTTTGTATGTCACAGCAACCCACTTCCAAAGTACAATAATTGGAACAACTTGCACAGAATTATTAATGTTATGCTGTTTTTAATCTCAGGAATATTACACCCTAAATTATTTGACTCAACTGAAGAGTAATTTTTATGTATTCTTAGTCTCTTTTTCGATTTCATCTCTTTCTGTATACTGCACTTAATAATTTAAGATACACTCATTTTTCCAATCAGTAAATGAGCTATATCATAGACTGGGAGAATAGTTTATTTAAGGAACAAGACGCTTATGAACATGTGGAAAAAATTGTTGTTTTTGGTGCTGTGTATTAAAGGAAATATCATTGAATAACGCGCCTTATTTAATGCAAAACTTGCTTTTAGTGTTTATGGCCTATATGTGTGCTAATGACCGTACGATGGTATGTTTTTTATGCTGGAAACTAATGCATATATGTGTAAAAATAGTACACTTTAAATGCTGAAAATTTCGTGCTTTGCGCTTTATCAGTATTTTTTCAAAATGTATCAGTTATAGTGTGTCTGCCATATTAAAAGGGGCAAATTAAACTGCAACGAAGTACTGTTTCTGTATCGAAGTAGTTGGACGGCTGACTGGTAGATGTCACTTCTCTGCAGCGAGCGTTGGGCACAGAACAACGGTGTTGGAGAGAGTCGGGGGAAACATCATGGCTGCTAGAAGACTCTCTTGTAAAACTAAAACTGTCGTGGAAATAAAATCATTTCGCTTTTCACACAATGATCGAAAAATAAACGCAAAGTACGTTATGTGTTGCCTTCGGACTCTCGTTTTCATAAACCGAAAATAAGTGTTCAAGGTTTTTCGTCTTAAAAAAGTTCAAAAACGTTGTTTGGTTTAGACATGATTCACAATAAAAAGAATGACATAGCAGCGTCGGAGAGTTTGAGACCACCACTTACTCTGTTAACAGTGCACTACAATGCAAAGTGCTATCGAGATTGTATTACGATAATGTTATTGTACACATACAATTTTTAAGTCTGTATTGTGTATTGACTTGTTTTGCATCAACATAATATGTTACAAGATGACCAAAATAAAACAAATAAGTAAATTTGGTGGTCGAACATCCAGTAGAGATGTCCTTCATGACGATCATTCGTTGGAGGGTCATTTCGTTGATGGTTTTGAAGAAACAAACTGAAGTCTTTTTTGGTCAAGTTATGACACGATATCGGAACTTGATGTATAATAATATTTTTTTTAATGAAGGAATTACTGGCGCTTGATTCACAAGCTAGAATATGTAAGCGCTGTGTTCGATCCTCGCTGGATACTAATTCTTTTCTGACCGTTCACGTGGCTACGAATACCGACAATGCTTCGCGCATATACAATCGTAAAGGCTATGCCATGGATCTGTTTCCACGTTATACCGTAACTGGCAGCGTACGACGGCACTTTGTTCAGGATGGTATATCATACTACGGACATCTCAAAAAAGCATCACGCATGCTCATGTTAAAAACATCCTATGAGATTAAGTTGATTTTACTTTCCTATAATACAAGACTGAATATTAATAACTTGAAAGCATTCAAACAGAAACTAGAATAGTTTGTCAATGACAGTGCGTTTTACGCAGACTGGTTGCAATTTTATAATAATGAATTAGTTTTCAGCTATAGTCGCCGTGACCAGAAGATGGTTACTTATTCATTACGATAATTGTAGATAAACGCGTTATGCTGTAAATAAGTTCACATAGCTGTTGCAACACCTCTGACGTAGAATTTTCGGCCAACAACAAAGATTACAGCTTTAAAGCGACAGGTGAAACTATAATATTGGAAGTTACAATATCCCTGATAGTAGCAACTGTTGTGGACCATAATTACCTGCATTCTTACGTATTGTCAGTCAGTGTTACTCAGTAATGTAAGGCATGATATTTGTTATTCTTTATTAACTCCACAGCCCTTATGATTCAACTTTTTAATGGGATTTACAGTAGATGATGGTTATACGCACGTATGTGTGCTAATTAGAGCGGGGACGCGCTGTGACACTGCTCGCTACCGGCAACAATTCTTATTTTCGCTGTGCTTTCTCGAGCAACTGTTAACGAGCGCCGACGCGCTTATACCGAAATGTTGTGCGCAAGATTAAGTTTCGAGACGAGCAGACGAGTGCGGGCAGAAGCCATATTGTCAAGTACTGCGTCCCAGTTTCTTTCCACTCTGTTGTTGGCTCAGAGTAACGCACAGCTGCGGTCGTATTTCGTGCCTCCGTATTTCAGTCAAGGGCCGATTTCTTTGCGTGCAAATATATTCCAGAGTGCGTTTTCGCGAATTAGTCCACTGAACTAAAGGGCGTGGCCATTACCATACCGCGTCAAACAATGAGGCAAACTTTTCCCCCAGTATGCGGCTAATATACTACATGTTTTCACTGGCAAAATCTCTGCAAAATAACATAACAGTAAACAGGTAATATCCGTACAAAATAGATGGCATTTTTGGGAAAACTCGACGAGCGAACAACAGCCTTCAAAATTTTTATCCAGCAATCAATCACTCGCAATTGCGCACAATGAACTTTCTTCGCTGTGTCTGATTCACAATTTATTACTTCTAAATTGCGACTGGAATAATGGTTTTCCGTCGTTAAGGGACTCGCGCCTTCAAGTATAATGCCGACAATGCTGCTGGGGAGATATAACGAAAGAAACAAAGCTGATAAATTACAGCTGCTAACTTAGAGAATTATTTTTATTTACCTTAGCCATACTTTGCTGAGTGTGAGTCCACAATATATTCTACAAAGTGTACCGCACTCCAACAGAAGAAGAATCCACCTACACAGCGATACAGACCGCAACCAGTCTAAAACACTGACTGATTGTAGGTTCAAAATGCTGCCAACCCCAAAGATACAACAACAGAGGACCAAAATACCAAAGTAGCTGTTTGAGCATGCAAATTAAATCTTGATATGCGTTTATGGCGTGTGAATGGGAGCTGTACAAAACTAAATTAAAAGCTCATGTAAATACAATAATAACTTTACTGGAATAAAACGAACGAAAATATAAAAGGGACATTTGGCAACAGAACTGTTTGAACAGACACTTGTGGGATAATTCTAAATCTAAAGTCTAGGTTGATCGCACTGGTTCTAAATACTAAGCTGTGCTTGCACATGTGCACATTCCACTGAACAAGCAAATTTTTTAATAAAGGATTTAAAATCATAGATTCACTGTTGAAAATTTTAGAGATTATATATATATATATATATATATATATATATATATATATATATATATATTGCCAATAACAATCAAATAATTTTATTTAAATTTTAATAAAAGCATATATTTAGACAGAAATGTATAAAAATATTTATACCTAGCCACAAATTGTTAAGAATATAATTATCTACATTTTTACATGTAATTACTTTGAAAATAAAACAAGATAACATCAAATACACTCCTGGAAATGGAAAAAAGAACACATTGACACCGGTGTGTCAGACCCACCATACTTGCTCCGGACACTGCGAGAGGGCTGTACAAGCAATGATCACACGCACGGCACAGCGGACACACCAGGAACCGCGGTGTTGGCCGTCGAATGGCGCTAGCTGCGCAGCATTTGTGCACCGCCGCCGTCAGTGTCAGCCAGTTTGCCGTGGCATACGGAGCTCCATCGCAGTCTTTAACACTGGTAGCATGCCGCGACAGCGTGGACATGAACCGTATGTGCAGTTGATGGGCTTTGAGCGAGGGCGTATAGTGGGCATGCGGGAGGCCGGGTGGATGTACCGCCGAATTGCTCAACACGTGGGGCGTGAGGTCTCCACAGTACATCGATGTTGTCGCCAGTGGTCGGCGGAAGGTGCACGTGCCCGTTGACCTGGGACCGGACCGCAGCGACGCATGGATGCACGCCAAGACCGTAGGATCCTACGCAGTGCAGTAGGGGACCGCACCGCCACTTCCCAGCAAATTAGGGACACTGTTGCTCCTGGGGTATCGGCGAGGACCATTCGCAACCGTCTCCATGAAGCTGGGCTACGGTCCCGCACACCGTTAGGCCATCTTCCGCTCACGCCCCAACATCGTGCAGCCCGCCTCCAGTGGTGTCGCGACAGGCGTGAATGGAGGGACGAATGGAGACGTGTCGTCTTCAGCGATGAGAGTCGCTTCTGCCTTGGTGCCAATGATGGTCGTATGCGTGTTTGGCGCCGTGCAGGTGAGCGCCACAATCAGGACTGCATACGACCGGCATCATGGTGTGGGGAGCGATCTCCTACACTGGCCGTACACCACTGGTGATCGTCGAGGGGACACTGAATAGTGCACGGTACATCCAAACCGTCATCGAACCCATCGTTCTACCACTCCTAGACCGGCAAGGGAACTTGCTGTTCCAACAGGACAATGCACGTCCGCATGTATCCCGTGCCACCCAACATGCTCTAGAAGGTGTAAGTCAACTACCCTGGCCAGCGAGATCTCCGGATCTGTCCCCCATTGAGCATGTTTGGGACTGGATGAAGCTGCGAAAGGTGGATATACACTGTACTAGTGCCGACATTGTGCATGCTCTGTTGCCTGTGTCTATATGCCTGTGGTTCTGTCAGTGTGATCATGTGATGTATCTGACCCCAGGAATGTGTCAATAAAGTTTCCCCTTCCTGGGACAATGAATTCATGGTGTTCTTATTTCAATTTCCAGGAGTGTATATTTTTTATTGTGCTTTTGGATCTTTATTGAGCTCATCTCGTGTTTCATACAAGAAGAGTAGCAAGGCAACAGGGGCACTAGAACAACTTGTTAGTGCCGGTTGCCTATATTCAGGGACAGGTATACATTCAGGGGCAAACTAATTGCTCTCTTTTGATTGACAAGTACTTAACCTACTGGTCCGCTAAGAGGATTATGATCCCTTGGGAATAGTCCATCCTTAACCTACTGTTCAGTTAAGTGGTTTTCCATATCATCCAGCCATCCGCGATGGTCTCGTGGTTCTAGGCATTCAGTCCGGAACCGCGCGACTGCTACACTCGCAGGTTCGAATCCTGCCTCAGGTATGGATGTGTGTGATGTCCTTAGGTTAGTTAGGTTTAAGTAGTTCTAAGTTCTAGGGGACTGATGACCACAGATGTTAAGTCCCATAGTGCTCAGAGACATTTGAACCATATCACCCCTCCCCCTCCTCCTTCCCCTTCTCCTCCTCCTCCCCCTATCCCTTTAGGAACACCCCCTTGATACCAAATTAATTGACTAAATAATTAAATTGATTCGAAAAAATTGGTGGGGAATAGCTGTGTTGTGCCACTTTTTGTATTCACGAGCTACTTCAGGTTATTCAAATAGTCACCTGCCTACCACTGTATCAGTTTGATTGAATAATTAATTAAATTACTAAACCTCTGTTTACCTTGCACCCTCCCCCTTCTGCAAATGCTGGTTGATCGATCACAGTGTATGGAATATTGTTTAAACAATTTAGACAATGTGTGGAATATTGTCTGTTTAAAAAATTTACAGGATACAGTGTATTGTGGTGTATAGAATAATAATTTAAAGAATTTACCAGGAAATGATTTCAGTGTGTAGAATATTTAAACAATTGCGGCCTTTTCTTCTAGATGGGAACAACAGTGTGACAGCAAGAGGGAAACAGGAATAAATTGGCAACGAAGCACTGGAAGCTACTACATCTACATCTACATCTACATTGATACTCCGCAAGCCACCCAACGGTGTGTGGCGGAGGGCACTTTACGTGCCACTGTCATTACCTCCCTTTCCTGTTCCAGTCGCGTATGGTTCGCGGGAAGAACGACTGTCTGAAAGCCTCCGTGCGCGCTCTAATCTCTCTAATTTTACATTCGTGATCTCCTCGGGAAGTATAAGTAGGGGGAAGCAATATATTCGATACCTCATCCAGAAACGCACCCTCTCGAAACCTGGCGAGCAAGCTACACCGCGATGCAGAGCGCCTCTCTTGCAGAGTCTGCCACTTGAGTTTATTAAACATCTCCGTAATGCTATCACGGTTACCAAATAACCTGGTGACGAAACGCGCCGCTCTTCTTTGGATCTTCTCTATCTCCTCCGTCAACCCGGCCTGGTACGGATCCCACACTGATGAGCAATACTCAAGTATAGGCCGAACGAGTGTTTTGTAAGCCACCTCCTTTGTTGATGGACTACATTTTCTAAGCACTCTCCCAATGAATCTCAACCTGGTACCCGCCTTACCAACAATTAATTTTATATGATCATTCCACTTCAAATCGTTCCGTACGCATACTCCCAGATATTTTACAGAAGTAACTGCTACCAGTGTTTGTTCCGCTATCATATAATCATACAATAAAGGATCCTTCTTTCTATGTATTCGCAATACATTACATTTGTCTATGTTAAGGGTCAGTTGCCACTCCCTGCACCAAGTGCCTATCCGCTGCAGATCTTCCTGTATTTCGCTACAATTTTCTAATGCAGCAACTTCTCTGTATACTACAGCATCATCCGCGAAAAGCCGCATCGAACTTCCGACACTATCTACTAAGTCATTTATATATATTGTGAAAAGCAATGGTCCCATAACACTCCCCTGTGGCACGCCAGAGGTTACTTTAACGTCTGTAGACGTCGCTCCATTGATAACAACATGCTGTGTTCTGTTTGCTAAAAACTCTTCAATCCAGCCACACAGCTGGTCTGATATTCCGTAGGCTCTTACTTTGTTTATCAGGCGACAGTGCGGAACTGTATCGAACGCCTTCCGGAAGTCAAGAAATATAAAAATCTTGTGGTTATACCATGTAAAGTGGAACTAGCTGACGTTTCTGATGGAAGAGCTGTCTGGAACATTGCAGCAGCTACATGTAGACGACTATTACCTTTTGGGTTTGGACATAACACAAGACTTTGCCAGAATTTTTAACAAAATGGTGATGTGTGACTACTTAATATCAACTCACGACTTTTGTATGAAAGGAGATCGCCAGGTAGACAGCAGTGTGATTGTGAACAATATAAGACAGTTGGAATAGACTGTCTGACATGGTTAAGTTCCAACTGTAAAGATATATAACAATTTTATATGTCAGATAACTAGTCCGGGAGTGAACAAAGATATTGGAACCATATTATTGATTTTATAAAGGATCTAGACATACCACTACGAGACTTTTAAGTCTTCCTTGGCTAAGCAGCCTGGTATGACCAGGTTGGAGGCTACAACATACAACTAAAAAATGTATCGTTTTAGCGATCGTGTGCAAAAGTGTTTAAGTGTATTAGACATTAAAAAACAGTATTTACAATGTGCACCAGTTTACTCTGTGCAGCTTGCTTCCATGTGGCGTCAATTAATGGGTAACGTAAATACCAGCTGTTGTGTTGTGTTTAACAACGTTCTGCGGTTTGTCTACTGGGGTAATAAGGACACATGAAAACTGTCTGGTGTGTGAGTAAGTCTGCCGGACTCTGAAGACCAAGAAAAACTTATAAGTTATATGCTGTATGCATCCAGTTTTAGTTATCTACCTTTAAACTACGTGGTGATTCTTAATTCTGACTCCAACAAAGACAATATAACTATTACACAGAAGTGTTATGTTACAGCAGGAGAAACTTATTTTTCTCAGTCTAGAACATTGTTCTCCACAATACTGACTGATATAGATATCGCCAAATTGGTCTGGTTCCTACAAATAATGTTATACCACAAGTCTTAAGAAAAAGAACTAATGTATCAAACAGACCTAAACCATTTCCCATTAAAGAAATTACTCCTTTAAGTGTAGTTACTATAGTAAGTGCATGGAAAAGAAGGCTGGAAATGAAGAACCTTGAAATAAAGAAAAGAAAACTGTAGTATATGGAGAAGACAACTTCCCTAAAGGAAGAATATAAGCTGCAACTGGGAAAGGAAGGAGCTCTTTTGGATGTGCAGGGCAGGTTTACATATGGATTTAAACACAATGCATGGAGAAATATGACTAGAAAGGGAGAATACAAACTATTGGCATTTACAGCAAACAGCAGTGGAAATTGGTCATGTGTTGTAGTACTGGCCGAAATCAATGGAATCGAGAATGTTTACTATATTAAGGGATACATGAAAAATGTGTTTATTAAGCTCTATTCCGATTTCGATCGACTTAAAAAGGATGTTTATAGTCTATCTAAGTGTGGCGAGCTGGGTGTTGTCCACCTAGCAACAAAATAGCTATGTATCAAGTTTAAAACTGGCAATGGACAGTAGTTTGTAAAAGTTGGAAGCTTAAAGTTCAGTACAGAAATCCT
Organism: Schistocerca serialis cubense; assembly: GCF_023864345.2. Taxonomy (NCBI): domain Eukaryota; kingdom Metazoa; phylum Arthropoda; class Insecta; order Orthoptera; family Acrididae; genus Schistocerca; species Schistocerca serialis. Next base: position 887,168,842 of record NC_064640.1, on the reverse strand, counting down.
GCAAGAATGTGGAGCAGAAGAGTTTCTGACATACACACAGGAAGCTGTGGAACACTTTAACTATAGCAGCATGGGGAGATAAGAAGAAACATTAAAATCCCCAAATGCTCTCGCCTAGAGGAACTGCAGGAGGGAACTGAGCTAATAGTTAAAGCCATAAAACAAGTATTTTACAGGAAGAAAATTATATATATTAGAATTCGACAATATACCTTCTCTGTATATGTCAAATTGCTGTTTGGAGAAAAAACAGATGATTCAGATGTGGATTTAAGTTGTAAGTTAAAAATTAAATTGTACATTATTAAAACTACACCTCACAAAAATAAGGAAATAGTTGTTCTCTGTGTATAAATGTATGTACAAAAGTTAATAAAGATTTTGTATGAGAATATTTACCTGTCTTTTTCGCTAACCTATCAAAAATCCTAAGACATTTTCTATGTACAGCGATCAATGTGCATGTATTTCAAATATGGGAAGTGGGTGGTTGGATGACCTGGAAAAATAGTTGAAACTAAGTAGTTGAAAGTGTAATGTCTCCTTTTTGTTACCTATATGAAATGTACTGCAGGGAAGTGTGCCAGGAAGGCACGGGCAGTTTAGAGGCCATTGTGGAACGAAATATCCCATGCTAGTTCATACACTCCTGGAAATTGAAATAAGGACACCGTGAATTCATTGTCCCAGGAAGGGGAAACTTTATTGACACATTCCTGGGGTCAGATACATCACATGATCACACTGACAGAACCACAGGCACATAGACACAGGCAACAGAGCATGCACAATGTCGGCACTAGTACAGTGTATATCCACCTTTCGCAGCAATGCAGGCTGCTATTCTCCCATGGAGACGATCGTAGAGATGCTGGATGTAGTCCTGTGGAACGGTTTGCCATGCCATTTCCACCTGGCGCCTCAGTTGGACCAGCGTTCGTGCTGGACGTGCAGACCGCGTGAGACGACGCTTCATCCAGTCCCAAACATGCTCAATGGGGGACAGATCCGGAGATCTTGCTGGCCAGGGTAGTTGACTTACACCTTCTAGAGCACGTTGGGTGGCACGGGATACATGCGGACGTGCATTGTCCTGTTGGAACAGCAAGTTCCCTTGCCGGTCTAGGAATGGTAGAACGATGGGTTCGATGACGGTTTGGATGTACCGTGCACTATTCAGTGTCCCCTCGACGATCACCAGTGGTGTACGGCCAGTGTAGGAGATCGCTCCCCACACCATGATGCCGGGTGTTGGCCCTGTGTGCCTCGGTCGTATGCAGTCCTGATTGTGGCGCTCACCTGCACGGCGCCAAACACGCATACGACCATCATTGGCACCAAGGCAGAAGCGACTCTCATCGCTGAAGACGACACGTCTCCATTCGTCCCTCCACTCACGCCTGTCGCGACATCACTGGAGGCGGGCTGCACGATGTTGGGGCGTGAGCGGAAGACGGCCTAACGGTGTGCGGGACCGTAGCCCAGCTTCATGGAGACGGTTGCGAATGGTCCTCGCCGATACCCCAGGAGCAACAGTGTCCCTAATTTGCTGGGAAGTGGTGGTGCGGTCCCCTACGGCACTGCGTAGGATCCTACGGTCTTGGCGTGCATCCGTGCGTCGCTGCGGTCCGGTCCCAGGTCAACGGGCACGTGCACCTTCCGCCGACCACTGGCGACAACATCGATGTACTGTGGAGACCTCACGCCCCACGTGTTGAGCAATTCGGCGGTACGTCCACCCGGCCTCCCGCATGCCCACTATACGCCCTCGCTCAAAGTCCGTCAACTGCACATACGGTTTACGTCCACGCTGTCGCGGCATGCTACCAGTGTTAAAGACTGCGATGGAGCTCCGTATGCCACGGCAAACTGGCTGACACTGACAGCGGCGGTGCACAAATGCTGCGCAGCTAGCGCCGTTCGACGGCCAACACCGCGGTTCCTGGTGTGTCCGCTGTGCCGTGCGTGTGATCATTGCTTGTACAGCCCTCTCGCAGTGTCTGGAGCAAGTATGGTGGGTCTGACACACCGGTGTCAATGTGTTCTTTTTTCCATTTCCAGGAGTGTATGTCACCTGCAAAGCAAACTACAATTCTCTCTATCTCTCCTCTAATGACCTCGTTGTCGCCGGGACGTTAAACACTAATCACTAATATCTCTCTCTCTCTCTCATTGTATGCAACGATCTTTTTTCTTTTTAAGTGTGTGTGTGTGTGTGTGTGTGTGTGTGTGTGTGTGTAAAATTCCTACCATGCCTGCTTTATATCCCCTACATCATGATCACGTGACTGGAAATTAATTATTTATTAACTTCAGCAGTATTTCTGGATTGATTCCCAGTCAGGCATTTCGCTGGAAAGGAAGGCATCGCTCGCGTGCACCTGAAAATGACAGACTGGTTCATGCATACAGACCATTTGAGATCGCAGTGGACTCCGCCAGGAACCATGTTTTTGTTTGGGGAGGGCTTAGGTCACTGCTAGTTGTAGCAGCTGGCATGAACATTGGTGGTTCCAAGTCCCCGACACATAAGCCCGAGTGTGCCGCTACACGGGCTTACACAATGAAGCAGACAACAGCTGTCATGGGCCATGGGGTGCGCAACCAGGGCAGCCTGTGCAGGTGGCAAGATGCGAGAATGTTTTCATTCATGTTTAAGGGATCTATCATGGTGTAATTACGGGTTTCCTTACGTGATCGGAAGGAAAAAAGTGCCGCAATTGTTTAAATATTCAACACACTGGAATCATTTGTTGACAAATTCTTTAAATTTTTATTCCATACACCCCCATACATTGTATCCTGTAATTGTTTAAATAAACAAATTTCCACACACTGTCTAAATTGTTTAAACAATATTCCATACACTGTGATCGATCAATCAGTATTTCCAGAAGGGGGAAGGGGCAAGGAAAACACAGGGATAGTAATTTAACTAATTAGTCAATCAAATTGATACAGTGGTAGGCAGTTTGGTTTACTGATAGAGATCTCTTGTGACAGCAGCCGACAGCTGAAAGTGGTGTGGCGAGCCCACTGGCATTTCCAAAATGCCCCCAGCGCACCCTGAGTTTAGGCAACCTGCATGCATTATCAGATGCAAGTAAGTTTTTCAGATATGTTTAACCAGTCTGTGGACAGTGTAAATATGTATTTCCTTATGTGATCATAATGGAAAAGCACTATAAGTGTTTAAATATTCCATACATAACGATGTAACACATAAATTGTTTAAATAAACAATATTTCACACATTTTCTAAATTGTTTAAACAACATTCCATACACTGCAATCAATATCCCATCAAGTTCTTTAAATAAATAAACTATATTCTATACACAGTCTTGTATCCCACAAACTGCTTAAATAAACATTATTCCACACTTGTCTAAGTTGTTTCAACAATATTCCATGCAATGTAATCGGTTTTCCTCCAAATGGCCAGTCAACTCTTTCTTCTGCCAATTTCCAGGTGAGGGAGGAGAGGGGGAGGGGTGGGGGTTTCCCAGAGGAGATCAGTTGATTGATTCATCGGTTTAATTAATTAGTCAATCAAACTGATATCAAAACTGTGCTTGTAATTCCCAGAAGGATCGGGGAGGGGAAAGTGGGTGGGTGGATGCAAAAGGACAGATTATCCCCAGGGGTCACAATCCTGTTAGCAGAACAATAGGTTAAGGACCTGCCAATCAAAAGAAAACAATAGGTTTGCCTCTGAATGTATACTTATCCCTGAAGTAGGCAACCCACACTAACAAACTGCGCTGACGCCCACATTGTCCCATTACTGAGGTGTTCATTTTTATTCTTCAAATGTGGTATCATACTATTGTTGTTCGATAATTAGCCTCCCATCAATTTTGGTAGCAAGTTGTTTTGAATCAATGACAGTTTTGTTGAGGAATGAATTCAACAGAAGATTGTTTGCATCAACTTGTTTATTGGATTAATAGCATTTAGTATTTTATGCCAAATAACTAATTAATACAAAAATTAAATGTTTATACAATAATTTAATAAACCCAAGCTATCACCTGTTGTTAAATTATCAATTTCTTGGTTTTCATGAACTCTTAGCAAGGCATCGTATACATCTCCCAACTGAAATTTCAGTGGATTTAAGGCCTCTGTCTTGCTCTCCCATCTTGTATCACTCAGTGATTTCAAAGCTGAATTGTGAACAGGTTCTAAAAGTATTAGCCATAAAAAGTTAGATGCCGAATAAATAAACAGAATACCTGCAAAGTCTACTGTTTAATTCTAGATCGTATTCTTCCTTTATCGCCCCTCATATTGGACCTGTTGTCATATCCCCACCCTCTGATATCCTGCAAATTTAAACCTAAGTCACTAAGGTCTCCAATTATAATATCAGACATTTGCTTTCCTGTGGATCTTTTGACTGGTAAAAAGCCTAAAAGGGTTTTATTGTTTTTAATTTCAATGTGATTGTCAATGTTATCAATTGAAACATGTCTGACTATAAGAGTCACCTTCTATATTTTACTAATGTCAGAATCACAGTCTACAATCAGGAGAAATATTTGAATTGTTTTATTTGTCAATAATATGAGACTTTACACTTTGATGCTGTGGACCTATTACTTTTTTTGTATATTTTACCTGAGATAGTGAAGTTTAGTCTCTTCTTTCTCTACCACTCTACAGACGTGCTCTTCTACAATAGAATCAAATTCAGATAGAAACTCAACTTTTTTAAGAAATTACAGTTCTTATACATGGACACCTTGTCGCTTGTACCTTGAAAAGCCAGACCACTTTTACCAAGCGTTTTAGTAATTGCTACAGTTCTCAGAAGCACATCATTCCAATAATTTGTTTTGGCATTAATAATTCATTGAGTGGCTGCTTGTATTGTTTTAAAAGGTTTAAAACACTTTAATCTTTGAATCGTTTCTAGTCATGACATTTGGGACTGAATATGGTTTTTTGGAATTTCATGCACTTCTAAACTTTTGCTGATGTGCTTCCAACTTTGGAAACCGTCCTCTGAAGAAAAACAACTAACAGCTGCAAATTTGGCAACAGAATCAGTAAACACAGTTTTGTGAAAGTGAACGAGCTAGCCAGTCTCGCAACCCTTGCTCTCCATTACTTAAAATTTGTGTATAATAATTTGCACTAAAATATCTACCATTGTCATAAGAAGGAAATTTGTAATTATGCAATGGTTTGGATGGACCTTGTATTACTAACCAAACTTTTTTTTGCGTCTCCTAAAATTCTTGGCCTCAGTGAATTTAAAATTTGTGGAATGCTCTCTGTGGGTTTCAGGTCGGTGACAATTTTTGAATGCTTTCGTCTAGTGATGATAGAGTGAGAGTGTTGTCAGTTCCAGTTGATTTAGAAACTTCATACATTTCTTTGTCATTAACATCCTTGGTTGAATGTATATTTTGTTTTATAACCATACTTGATGTTTAATTTCTCATTGTTTTATTAGTTTTGGTAAAACTCTGGATATAATATTCGAATGCAGCAGCTTGTTTTTGCTCTTGGTTTCTTTTTCCAGCCTCTTTTTTGTTCTGGTAACCAGACAGTTTCTTTGACCACTAGACATTCTGGAAAAGACATGCACATAAATAAACCAATTTAGACAGTAAAAAATACAAAAATAAAAATTTGTCCTTGTTATAAATAAGTTAGAACCGAAATTAACATAACTTCAAAATTATGTCCATTAATCAACATAAAAATGTTTATGACCTACACAAAATATTTTTGTATCCTGTGGAAATGCCTAGTGTTATCATATATGCACTTTATAATAACAAGTACTTCAGAAATTCACAAATAGTCATAAAAAACGATTTTATAATTTAAAATGTTCGTTTGATACCACAAACGGTTCTCAAACCACAGTCACTATATCAACAAAATGTTTAACAGGTTACATGACTAGTTTCGACGTACCGTGTTGTCATTTTCAATGTAATCACAAATTTGGAAAACTGCATTAATAATTGCAAACACACTTCTTTCAAATATTATGAAAATACACTAAAACCAGTAAACTGAAGCAAAGGTAGCAGAAAGGGATCAGAAGATGCCATGACAATCACACCTCAATGTGGTGTACATGAAAACTGCATCAGGATGGAAGATATTCCAAACTCTTGCATTACCTCTTGCAGTGATGCAACAATCATTTTGCAAACAAAGGCTCACATCTCTTTATCTTATAAGCTGCAGCAAGCCCAAAACTAGAACACAGCACAGAACTGTATTGTCTTCTGCTGATGAAATATTACACAGACATTGCACTCCCATTTGGGGTTAATACGAGAATGATTACTGTTGCATCTTTCATCACAATGCAATTTTCATCTACACTGCATTAAGGTGTGAAATGACTGATCATCCAAAAATTGTCTTTCGTCTTGTAATCCATTTCTGCTGTCTTTGCTTCAGTTGACTGGTTTTAGTGTATTTTCACAACATTTGAAAGAAGTGTGTTGGCAGTTATTAATGCAGTTTTGCAGGTTTGTGGTTGAATTTGAAAATGACGACATTGTGTGTCGAAACTAGTTATGCAATCTATGTAACCTTTTACAAATTTCATTGTTTTAGTGACTGTGGCATGACGACCGTATATGGTGTCAAATAAACATTTTGAATTTCATTCAGTCACACTCCTTGATGACAGTTATATCAAAATACAAAATTTTATAATTCTTGATTCTGAAATTCCATTCAGTTCAGTTATTCAAACATATTATTATAAAACGCGTTTTATCGAAGCAATGAACCTAACAAAGATCCTGTATTATTGATTCAAAATACTGTTTTCATAAATCAAAAATATAAATAATTATACATGTAGAATGCATTCTATTTTGATACACTATTTTATTGATGTAATAAATAGACTTTTTGATAAATTGAATATTTATCTTCTTTAACAAGACTTTCATTTTTTTTAATCAATAATCGATTTACAATAAACTAGTACATCTCAAACAAACCAACAGCTTAATTAAAGGTGTACGTATCTTTATAAAAAGAATATGTGTGAGTAGAACTCATGCTCTGAGGGTTCCATTCCATGAATAACACATAGGTGCCTATCGCTTCACTGAGAGCCACATAACAATAGGTAATGCAACAGCAACAGTGGTATCTTGGAAGAAGTGGAGAACCTTTACTACAGCAACGAGTGGTGCAGTACAAACAGACACTCTCGGCTGCACAGGAACAGGTCACACAGTGAGAGACCTCACCATAAAAATTGAAGTGTAGATAACCGGTGCAAGGTAAACTGATCACATCACTGCAGCTTAAATTTAATATTTGCATGCAATACTATATTTCTCCTATTGAGTATTTGACACATTAACATTTTTCTCACACTTACAGCCACAATGGCGCCCCTAGATTTTGGGACCCAGGCAAATATCTGGGTTGTCCACCCCTAGAAAAGAGAGACACAAATATTTTAAAGACAGTTTATCTGTTGTAAGATCTGCAGTACGCTACACCGATCTCTTTAAAAAAATCTATTTTTGCATGCTAGAAAATACGAATTTTTTTTACTACAATGAAAATGGACAAAATTACAGTAAGTTTATCGAAATAAAATTTATGTGCTGCCTCATTTATTGATTAGAGTTCACATTAACAGTCTATGTATCAGATTTCATCTAAAATGAATATTATCTATATTGAAACTTCCTGCCAGATTAAAACTGCCAGGAGGTTTGAAATCTACACACACTCTGCTTCATTCTGGAAATCATCAATATCACAAAGAAAACTAAAGATGTTAGGGATTTACAATTATAAAACCTGTTCCAAAATGTGTCTTCCATTATTCTTCCCTCTTTCCTCTTTATTTTAAATAAGTCGCCTATTTAATGGTTTTACTCATAGAACTATTTTATGATACATAATAAATGTGCTGTAATTTTATAATATTACGATATTGTGGTCATTAATTTTACAAACAATTGTCAGTTACCAGTGCTTGCTTTACCAGTTGGCTCCTTATCTTCCTCTATTAATCAGTTAATAAAAAAAGCACATTTTAGGACAATAGAAATGAAATGGGCTTGAAGCAATTATGTTTTAGGATGAGATATTTTGTTGCAAATTGTACTATTATGACCACCAAAAAGGTAAGTAAGAATAAAATTTTTTAAAAAAATAGAAAAGATGCTGAGGTATTGTGTTACAATTAAAACGATTATTTTAATTTACAATGCAAGACATTGTGATGATGTAGATAATGAAAAAATATACAAGTTGTTAAATATCGATGCACACAAACCAGGATTTGTGGAGCTAGGTGTTGTGGATAAAGTGAACAAAGTATATTCGGTAGATGAAGGTGACTGAAGAGATCATTATCATGCACATTGAAGAACTGAAATTTATTAACATCTTATTACTTATGCCATACAAAATTAGTTTGTCTATGTTAATGTTTTGATTACCTGGAAAATGTAAACTGTCATTAGAAAAATGTGAATGAAAGACAGAAATGGAATGATTATGGGGATATCGAATCACCTTGCTTAGCTCCTCTTCAGTTATTAATTCCTCACAATTCTGGTGAATATAACATACATATATATATTATTCAGTACATCACCATAATTTTGAATCAATGAGATTTTGTTGAAATTGGGTCAGAATCCTTCTCAAAACCTACGAATCTCAGGCAATGATACATAAGCATACACTGGCTATAGACATCACGGCCTACCACTTGATGCAATACTTATTGAAAGACACAAATATAACTAAATAAAAAGCTAAATTAATATGTGAGGTATATGGCCATCTTCTCTCAGTAGAAACAAAGAAGAGCAGAGGGGGCAACAAGAACAATACATATCAAATAGAGGGTAGATCTTCAGATAAACTATGACCACCCTCTTGACAACATGTGAAACATGATTTTTTTTTAAAATAAAGTGTATGGAAAGCAATGAATTCCCTCTCTTCAGGATAAGATGTTACGTCATTGAAAAACACCCACTTCGAAATGGCTTTAGAACAATGAGGTAGGTGGTCAACAGACCAGACTCATATTTGTGGGGATTGTGGTCTAATAACTGTCCAGTCATTCAACTGTACATTCTCTGTAGTTTCCCTAAACTGGTTAATACGGGTAAGAGGATAGTGTCTTTGTGATGTACTTAGTCGAGTTCCTCCAAGTCTGTGTCCAATTGGAGATTAAGCTCTGTCTCTCAAGATCTCATTGATAAAGGAGTGTTGTTGTATTGCGAACTTTCTTCTGTGTTTTTGGGCTGTAATGTTATGTTATTTCGATTAAGCCATACACATTCTGGTGTCTTCAAAATGAAACATGGATCAGTGCAAAACATGATAGGTTAATGACAAAAGATGTTGTCACAGAGAACAAGTGAGTAACCTATGGTATCTTCCCCCTGTTACCAACATTGTTGATAGTATGAAGATACATTTTGTATCGAAGAAGTAAAATCCTTGTTCATAATCATTATAAGAAATACAGAATCATTTCTTATAACCGATTTTAAACATAAAAATCTTTGATAATTTACTCTGTGTTCTGAATGGCTAACAGACAAACATAATTGTAAAACTTATTAAAAATATACCTGCTTGAGATCTAATTTTACCCAACAGAATAATTTTGTAGCAAGAGATACTGGGTATAATAATCTCTTGGAGTTCAAGAAATGTTGTGAGCATATTTTTGTAGCATAGCTCTTTTAATTTTCAAAGACTTTCCTATTTTCCTGTGGTGTAATTTCCGTGTATTGGTTCCATAATACTGTAGTGGAACTTATTTATCAACTTCTTTGACCGATCAAGAGTACCTGAATCAACATGTTAAATACTATCTTTCTCAAACATACAAAATACACAGCCTAAATTTTTTGGAAGCAGAGTTAAATTTCTATAGCTTGCGGAGGACCTACACGATATTAAGCAGGTGTATCAGTGTCTTTGGCTCTTCATTGTGTACTACGATCAGGGAGTAACAGGGTGGCGACAAAAAAAAAAAACTGGTTCAAATGGCTCTGAGCACTATGGGACTTAACTTCTGAGGTCATCCCCTAGAACTTAGAACTACTTAAACCTAACTAACCTAAGGACATCACACACATCCATGCCCGAGGCAGGATTCGAACCTGCGACCATAGCGATCGCGCGGTTCCAGACTGCAGGGGTGGCGACAGGGAGGGCTTCCAGCCACCACTTAAATTAACCACGCCACGTCCGTTGATAAACACACAAGTCAGGCTTCATAGCATGGTAACTTGGCATGTTTGGTCAGGAGATGGACACCTTCTCCAAAAAAAAGTTCTCAGCGAATTAATTTAAAAGAGGTTATGCGCCAACAGCACAGAACCTCTTAACCTCTTACTACGAAACGAATCCAAATAGAGAACAAAAAAAAGTGTTGAAGTGCATACTTGGCAATCGAAAGATTTTGTATTGAATCTCAGGCAGGTCTTGATATTTTTTTGTTTTCTTTTACCCTTGCCTCCACTTATCAATGATGCGAGTATACTCCAGGAACGGCACATGTTTCGGATTCGACATTAAATTGAAAGGTCGTCCTTCCTCAGTAGTATTATTAGAGTAAGTTATTGACACGCAAGTCGCCGAAGTGGCGTCAAATTAAAAGATTTGCACCAGGCATGTGATCACCCCTCTCGACCGGCTCCCAGACAATCATCCCATACGACTACTACTATCCAGAAAAATATTTCAGAATTTTATTTTGATTGTTGATTTTCAAAACGACTACCATGAATTCCTTGTGACGTTATTTGCTCAAAGTTAATTGAATTTAATGACATTTTAATATTGGATCGAAATGACAATTAAAACTGTAGTTTTAGTTCTTTGATTTTTGAGTAATTTAATTTTTTTACTGTTTGAGTACCATACATAACTTTCTAAAACTTTAAAATACTAATTGTCAGTGGGTGAAATTTTATGCATTGATAGAACCCAAAAATAATATATCGAAGTCAATGGTTTAATAGTTCCTAAATTATCAATATCGCACTCGTGAATTTTTATTTTGACTCCTCATGTGGAAACTGAAGTGCTGAATAAGTAAAAAAAAAATGGTTTAATTTACTTAAAAAAGGTAAAAGACATTGCTGAAATTGAAATTAAAACAAGAAAATCATTTGGTCTGTCACGCATGCATGGACATGATAACACGAAAACAAATGGACCAAGCTAAAAAATTCTGAAGCCGATTTGTTTCTTATGGTCGAATAGAAAAGTTATTCTGGGTAATCAGAAATTGACATTTTCTAGCTATCCAACATGGAAAAGGTGTGAACGTTTCGTCATCAGTTCGAACTACTTACGGCATGCATAAAATTCATAACGAAATCTTCCACTAAGCAAAATTATGACACAGTTCTCAGCGAACAACGAGAAAATCGCATTCGAAAATTAACTGTATTGTTCTAATACACTTCGTAAATGCTTGTTGCTATCGAGCAGTGGCGAATACGTGGTGTGCGATCTGACTCGTGCATGCAGGGTCTTTTGAGTTTACTTATACTATACACTCATTTGAACTAGCAAAATACCTGTACTAATATTTTTAGTATTTGTAAATACAAACGTTATTTATTCAATTACTCCTGAATTACGTTATTAGGACAGCAAAATAAATGATGATGTCCGAAACAAAGAGAATATAAAATACAGACTGGCAATAAGAAGAAAAGAACTTCTGAAACAGAGAAATTTCCTGACGTCGAATATAAATTTAAATTTGAGGAAGCCTTTTCTGAAGCTGTTTGTCTAGAGTGTAGTCTTTTACGGAAGGAAACATAGACAATAAACGGTAATGGAAAGAAGAAGAGAGAACCGTCAGGAAAGTGATGGCAACGTCTTGTTGCTAATTATATGGGTAGATCAGGTAACTAATGAGGAGATACTAAAGCGAAGGGACCGATGGCCCTAGCAGTCTGGTCCCTTCATTCCCACAAAGCAACCAACTTAACCGAAATGAGAAAAATAAACTGTGGCACAACCTCACTGAAAGAAGGGATCGGTCAATGATGCACATCGTCTATTTGCTAATAAATAGAAGTGTAGGGGGTAAAAACTCAAGAAAGAGGCCGAAGCTCGGATATAGGAAGCAGGTTCAAAGAGATGACATATGCCGAGATGAAAAACACAGACTAGCATCTAGAGCTGCGTCAAAACAGTCGTACGGCTGAATATCATAACAAATACAACCACTTTTTAACGGAATCATTTATGTAGAAATATGAACTATCTGTAAAACACGTTCATACTGTGACTCGAAGAGATGTGTATTGTTTTATCTGTGGCAATGATCTGTTTGAATACCAACAGAATGGGTAATTGTATTAATATAAATCAAGGGAACGTGCGATGTTTTCGGCAAAAGGTGGAAAATAGCTGACTGTAATGTTGCCAGTTACTTTTGAGAAATACATTTGCATTCTTCTGATACAATGGTAATTTCAATGAATAAGTAAATTACAGATCTATGCAACGTGTTCATTGCCAGACTCTCTCATTCACAACAATCAGAGTGCTTATGCAGAGTGTATCGTGCGGAAAGTTTTGAATTTTTGAAGGTTTGTTTTCTCTAAATTGTCTGCGAAGACCTTTGCACTGATATAAAAGAATTCTAATATTTTTGGTCTGTTGACGGTATAAACTGTAATCGCCACCAATTTGCGATCTTCAGAAAACGGAACTTTTACGAGATTACAGTCAAATTCTATTTGAAGTCGTCTGCAATATGCACTTCTGAACCCCCGGCATATGCAGCGACTCTATGACAAGTAGTTCGAAGTTTATTGTACTTTTTGTGCTTACTACATCACTCATTGTTTCGATATCAGCTTTTAAGCACTTTTGATATTTGTCTACAGCTAAAAATAATGAAATAAAAATAATAAAAGCAGCAAGCAATCGTTATGTTCACTTCAATATGTCACCAACACGTCCTAGTTAAGATAACATTTTGTGTTCATAATTTACGACTGGTCGCAGTTTTTGAGTTTAAAGTGTTACACATTCAACAGAACACATTTTAGTGCACCATACATATCTTGTTATCGATGTTACCAAGTTTTAGAAATAGCTCTGAGCACTATGCGACTTAACTTCTGAGGTCATCAGTAACCTAAGGACATCACACACATCCATGCCCGAGGCAGGATTCGAACCTGCGACCGTAGCAGTCGCTCGGCTCCAGACTGTAGCGTCTAGAACCGCACGGCCACTCCGGCCGGCAAGTTTTAGAGGTAATTAGAAACTTATCGTTTAGCAACTATGGAAAGCCTTGTCGCAATACATGGGAACTAACGAAAGGACTATCCGGAAATAACAAATGTACATTTCCGATATAATCCATTCCAAAATCACCATTGTACGATACTAATATGCTAGGAGAAGAGTCGTTTAGTAAACCGTTATCAAGAAACCTGTCCTTCATATGGAAAACTGCCAGGATAAGGAACGCAATTTTCAAACTCGTCAATCAGCAATCGAGGAAAGGCGATGCATTCCTACACTCCACTGAGTCGGAGGTCGTGACACGTTTTCCGGTGGGTGCTTAACGCTGGCGAGGGCTCTGCATTAGACTGTGACACTGGACGACACCACGAACGAAGATAAACAAGGTTTCCTTTACACGGCAACCTGCTGATTCATGGAATGTTCTTGAGCTTGCCTAAGACGTTTTAGAAATGCTTCCTGTGTTAGTTGTACCCGTTATATGGAACTGTGAAAATGATAATTCAGTGTTTCTGTGGTAAAATAACACATTTCATTTATAAACAACTAGTTCTCTTGTTGCCAGTGCAACACCAAGTGACAGTAGAGTACGCAACTCGACGTGCCAAGATGGTGTGTTTAGAAAACGAACTGGTCTACTTAGGTATGGAGTGTGAGAAAAGTAATGAGACTGATTTCTTTATCTACCACAGTTTTCATATTTGTCAGGCATTAAAATCATCCGCTTCAAAGTAGTTTCCTTCGGCGCGGAGTTATTGTTGTCAGTCTTTGGAGCAGCTCCGAAGGGCTTCGGCTGGTAGGGCCTGTAACACGCTGGTCACATTCTTTTGAATGTTGTCCGGAGTCCCAAATGACGTCCTTTTAAGACATTTTCAATTTCGGCGAAACACAAAAGCCACAAGGACTCACTCAGATCAGGTGAATACGGGGGTGGGGGCTGTGAGCAGTAGGAATGGTTTTGTGTCAAAAATTCTGTGATGGAAGTGGCCCTGTGACATGAGACGTTGCCATGATGCAGCATTCACTTGTCTAAACAATGTCTGGTTTCACTCGATTCACCGTTTTACTGAGCCTTTCAAGATCTTTGTAAAACGATCGGTTGGCAGTTTGTTCTGGAGGAACAATCTCACAGGAGCATGCTGACGTTCGACGTTTCCGCCGGTTTTGAACTTGAAGTTCTCCCTGAGCGAGATTCATCTCCAACGTGTTGTCGGCCTTCCAAAAATGATTTGTTCAAATGGTTCAAATGGCTCTGAGCACTATGGGACTCAACTGCTGAGGTCATTAGTCCTCTAGAACTTAGAACTAGTTAAACCTAACTAACCTAAGGACATCACAAACATCCATGCCCGAGGCAGGATTCGAACCTGCGACCGTAGCGGTCTTGCGGTTCCAGACTGCAGCGCCTTTAACCGCACGGCCACTTCGGCCGGCAAAATGATTTGTACCAGCAAAAAAACATGTACTCTTGATAGGGAATGTTTCCCATAGACCTGTTCCAACATTTCAGAGGTTACACTCGCGGACTGCCCAAATTTAACACAAACTTGATGGCATTACGTTGCTCTAAAGTTGGCTGTTCTATTTTCGTAACACACAACAATCCCACAGCTTCAACGATAGCGCTCTCAAAAATCACGGGACGGCTGTATGGAGCTGAAACTCGGACTGAGCATCTGGAAGGGATGAACACACCAGTCTAGGCAAGCAGAACAACACAGTGTTGGCAGATCGCTCGCAATGTTGTCAATCTCATTATTTCACTTACACACTTCGTATATACTTTTAGTCCTAAGATTTACGCAAAATTGATCTGCTGTTAGCGCATGTGCCTCTAAACCATATAGTCACGAGAAGGAGTACCGTGAGAAACATGTACGTTTTAAAATTTAGATCTGTGCCTATTTCGTAGCGTCGGTTTTGGTAGATCTGGCTGAATGTTTCCATCATTATGAATTTATTTGAGACAGATATCTCCATTCACTATATTCCTTAAGTTATTTGGTTAATGCTGCGAATGAAACAGAACCCCGGATTTCGCATTCCCACAGCATATCATTCATGAGAAGCTTCTCAAACGCTGAATTTTCACTAACAAGGATGGATGTGAACGTTCTGTCAACGATTCTACCCTATTTCAGCATCAGTAAGTTTCGTGACTGAGACTTCCAAAAAGAAAAAGTATAAGGCAGAATTCTCAGCCACCATTAAGAAAATCGCATTCGGATATTGACGGTGTAGTTCTTATGCACTTGATACGGACTTGTCACTATGGAGCAGTGGAGGCTAGCAGTAAGTATTCTGAATTGTGCAAGCCATGTCGAAGTTCAGAGGTCGCGTATAGACGTCTATTTTCAGTATACACTCATTTGAGCTATTAAGCTATACGTAGTGTTGAATTTAATATTTGTAAATGTATACATTACGTGCCCTAAAACATCAGTTTAAGAAACGGTTAACGTAGAAATACGATCCGTCTGTGGGACAAATTTATACTATGACTCATAGTATCTCGGTTCCATTTCTCCACGACAGGGGTGTTCAGAACATCTGGACGCAAAAAGATTTTCCATTGGCAGTGGAGAGTCAAGTAAGAACCTTACCGTCATCTAGATAATGAAAAGTATGTTCTGGTATTCGTCCAACATTCTCACAGTCATTACGTGAGCCATTGTATGAACTGGTTGAGAGACCAGTTCAAATTTTTACGTAGTATATTCCCTCAAAAAATGGTATGAACGGTTGAAGGGAGAGTTGAAATTTTTAGATACTATGCTTCCTTAAAAAATTGTTATTGGTCACATAACTTAAGCACTTTTGAGTATCAAACATAAGGACTGCAAATATTTTGCACGCACACGTGAGAATATATTAAAAAAGTCCTGCTGGGAGATGGGCTCGATTCTAGGACATCGTTTTACGCATCAGTGCGTTTACGCCTGCGCCACAAACTCCTAAATGAGGCGTCCAGAGGTCGTGCGGTAGCGTTCTCGCTTCCCACGCCCGGGTTCCCGGGTTCGATTCCCGGCGGGGTCAGGGATTTTCTCTGCCTCGTGATGGCTGGGTGTTGTGTGTTGTCCTTAGGTTAGTTAGGTTTAAGTAGTTCTAAGTTCTAGGGGACTGATGACCTAAGATGTTAAGTCCCATAGTGCTCAGAGCCAT
The DNA here is from genome assembly GCF_023864345.2 of Schistocerca serialis cubense. Lineage (NCBI taxonomy): Eukaryota > Metazoa > Arthropoda > Insecta > Orthoptera > Acrididae > Schistocerca > Schistocerca serialis. The sequence goes on along the minus strand of NC_064640.1, from coordinate 887,152,417 downwards.
TTTTTTGAGGCGTCCAGAAACAAAACACAGTGAGTGCACGAGAACATTTTCCCCAAGAAACGCAAAACATTCCTTACTTACATCCTTCGTGTGGCAGATATTCGAAATTCCTTTTCATCGTACACTTATGTATACCTAGGGAGCGTATCTGTGACAATTCCTTCAATATTCAGCTTTTCCTTTACTAATTACAACCTAAAATAATTTGGATTCACTGAGTTTTGCATCTGTCCTACTGACCTACAGAGTTTTACTGTAGGTTTCTGTAGAGATGGATGTGCGTACATTATCATCACATACTCCGGGCGGGAAGGAGGGCCTGGTCCCCGGCACGAATCCGCCCGGCGGATTTGTGCCGAGATCCGGTGAACCGGCCAGTCTGTGGATGGTTTTAGGCGGTTTTCCATCTGCCTCGGCTGGTCCCCCTTATTCCGCCTCAGCTACACTATGTCGGCGATTGCTGAGCAAACAAGATCTCCACGTACGCGTACACCACCATTACTCTACCACGCTAACATAGGGGTTTCACTCGTCTGGTGTGAGACGTTCCCTGGGGGATCCACCGGGGGCCGAACCGCACAATAACCCTGGGTTCGGTGTGGGGCAGCGGAGGGGTGAAGTGGACTGAGTGCGGAAGTCGTCGTGGGGTTGTGGACCACTGCGGCTGCGGCGGGGACGGAGCCTCTCCGTCGTTTCTAGGTCCCCAGTTAACATACAAGACAATAAAATACAATCATCACGTAACAGTAAAAAGACACCTTAATACTGGTATAAAGGAGAAAAGAAAACGATTTAAAGACTATGAGTGACAGTGATTAAAAAGTATCTGACATTAAACAAAAGATTGAAAGTACGAGTAGTTCAACTGTCGTAAACTTACAAGTCCTGTCCTGTTCCTTCTAAAGTACACTGGCAACTCGCTATCCTCTGAATAAATGACAGAGTTTGAGTCCTCCTTTGCATTATTCAAAGCTGTTTGACAATCGATCATATTCTTATAGAAAGCAAGATTTTCGTTTTCTTACCAAGCCCGCCCGAAATGCTTTTTGAGCAAGAAATCACTATCCCACACTTTCGCTTCCTTTAAGACTCTTCTAATTCCGCCAACATTTGGTTTGGTTGGATGGACGAGTAGGCATTTTCTCGTCTGCATATCCCTCTACCTACATCAGCGTCCATTCTGTAGGCCACTTCACTTCTTACTACTGTGTTTCCGTGTTTGCTTCTGGTGATCGCAACTTGGAGAACAAGAAGCTCTTTTCGGTGAAGAGGGCGGACGGCACCGAAGCCACTGTCTAACGCTTATGGAACAAGAAAGACTTTGCCCAGTGCTTCCGCTGCCAGAGGGTGGGACGTGGGACACGCCCTGAGGCATGAGTGAAGTGAAGTGCGAGGGCGAACATTCGAGCGCAATATGCCCGCTACGCACACACCTACTCCCAAGAGCAAGAACTGTGGTGGCCCGCATGTCGGCCCCAGGTGGAAAAGCCACCGCCCAGATGAAGACTCTATCACAGCGACAGCTACCAACACCATCCCCACGACGCCTCGCCATGACGTGCCACACCGCCCACCTTGGCCAATGAAGATTTGGCCACACTGGTCGCCTCGCCGTCCGTGTCGTTCTAACAGGTCTCACACCTTGCCGAGACGCTGCAGAGAGTTTCTGAGGCAATGATGTCGGCTCCCCAAGTAGCTCGTCCGTCTACACAACAGGCGGAAGAATAATATCACTCCTGACGCAATCCAAGTTCGGAATCCTTATGTCAGGCCCTCCATGGCGTATACTGCGTGAGCCAGCACCACTGCCATCTGCTTTCTTCCTTTGTTTTGCTGGTGCCTTGTCCCGCAGTTTCACAGGGTCGGCGCGGTTAGTTATAAGGGGTGGCCGGATGCCCTTCCTGCCACCACCCCGTACCCCCCCCCCTCCCGGGACAGAATTAGTGTACCCCAGCTGTCTGCATCTAGCGTAATCCATGGGATAGTGCGAACGTGTTCAGATGTCTGCGAGTCGTGTAACTGAGGCGGAATGTGGGGACCAGCCCGGTATTCACCTAGCGTGATGTGGAAAACCACCTAAAAACCACATCCTGGGTGGTCGACACACTGGCCGACGTCGGTAATCCGCTGGGTGGATTTGATCTGGGGCCGGCGCACCTACCCGAGTCCAGGAAGCAGCGCGTTAGCCCTCTCGGCTAACCTGGCGGGTAGCACCGCTGCCACCTGCGTGACACGAAAAATCTGAAGTACAAACCAAGGAGACAAACAAAAAATTTCTATTACAGACTCTGGAGGTGAAGCACATGTGCCAGCACTCCACAACAACCAGGGAATGAAAAGAAACTCCTGTAGAACCTAACGCGACACAACGTAAATTGCTGCTTACAGATATGCTGATTTTTTTTTTTTTTTTGAGTCATCAGTCTTCTGACTGGTTTGATGCGAACCACCACGAATTCCTCTCCTGTGCTAACCTCTCCACCTCAGAGTAGCATTTGCAACCTACGTCCTCAATTATTTTCTGGATGTATTCCTATCTCTGTCTTCCTCTACGGCTCCCTCTAGTACCATGGAACTCAAACCCTGAACTCTTAACACATGTCCTATCATCTTGTCTCTTCTCCTTGGCAGTGTTATCCACACATTCCCTTCCTCCCCGTTTCTGCGCAGAACCTCCTCATTCCTTACCTTATCAGTCCACCAAATTTTCAACATTCGTCTGTAGCAACACATCTCAAATGCTTCAGTTCTCTTGTTTGCCCGTTTTCTCACAGTCCATGTGTCACTGCCATACAATGCTGTGTACATTCTCAGAAATTTCTTCCTAAAATTAAGGGCTATGTTTGATACTAGCAGACTTCTCTTGGCCAGGAATGCCCTTTTTTCCAGTGGTAGTATGCTTTTGATGTCCTCCTTGCTGTAACAGAGTCCCTTAACTTCATCTACTTCGTGACCATCAATTATGGTGTTAAGTTTTTCACTCTTCTCATTTCTGCTACTTCTCACAACTTTCGTCTTTCTTCGATTTACTCTCAATCCATATTCTGTACTCATTAGATCGTTCATTCCATTCAGCAGATCATGTAATTCTTCTTCACTTTCACTCTGGATAGCAATATCGTCAGCGAATCTTATCACTGATATCTTTTACCTTGAATTTTAATTCCACTTATGAACTTTTCTTTTATTTCCATCATTGCTTCTTCGATGTACAGATTGAATAGTAGGAGCGTAGACTACATCACTGTCTACATCAAGTTCTTATTATTTCCGTGCAGTGAAACAGCAGAAAATCCGAGAGTTGACGATAGAATATTACCACATGCGTTTTGGTTTGTTCCTCCCCCAGTCATAAGGATTTGCTGATATTTCACGGCCTTTCCTTTTGGCACTGATTGTACATATGTTCCGTGATTAACATCCATGATTATGGAGGAAATAGTGAAGCACTCTTGATATCTTATCTGAGAAAAATATTAGAAACGTTCTCCATGCATTCACAAACTAGGCTGGCCAAGAAAAACCCCCAACTATGGATAGGTAACAGCAAAAATGCTACTGTTTCTTGTTTGTCAGTAGCGTGCTGAATGGACAACTTAACAAAACTGCCACACATAGGCTCAAAACTAACGTTCATTAAGTAATAAGCTGGGGAAGCAGCATTACTCAGACAAAATACATGACATGCACATGGCGAGTTTTGCATCTCCAGACCTTAGATAATGGTCTCCAGACCTTAGATAATGGCGATGATAAGGATACGCCAAATTCTGCTACTTCGTCATGCAATGGATTCACGCAGTTTTGCTTTGCAGCCAGAAATGGGTATAACGACTTTTACACCAGTAACCTATTTTGCAGGTACGTTTTAAGGCAGTCACAAGCTGTTTTGCTCGTGTTTTAAGGGGCTAATCGATAGACGGGTGTGGCCGGCCGAAGTGACCGTGCGGTTAAAGGCGCTGCAGTCTGGAACCGCGAGGCCGCTACGGTCGCAGGTTCGAATCCTGCCTCGGGCATGGATGTTTGTGATGTCCTTAGGTTAGTTAGGTTTAACTAGTTCTAAGTTCTAGGGGACTAATGACCTCAGCAGTTGAGTCCCATAGTGCTCGGAGCCATTTGAACCATTTGATAGACGGGTGCTTAGAGAACAAAATGAAGGCAACAACTCATCTTCGAGAAAAAGTGGATTTACTGCCGTTTGTTTCTGGGTGCCTCAAATATAATGTGAACATATTGTGTATTGCGAACAGCATCGAAAATTCTTCAGTGCGTTTTCTCGAGATTGGCTAAATACTTCGTTTTGTTCTTCTGGCTGTTTCATGTCCAGGTCATGAAATTGACGTGTTTTTAAAAATCGATCGGGTGGGTGAGGGAATTTCCATACCCCCTCCTGTTAGAAATAAAGTATCGATTTTAGAACTTCTGCAGGAGTATGCTATTTATGCAGAAGTGATACATGCCTTCCAGAAACAACGCACCCTTTGTTTGTTGACGAGAAATCGTCATTTTGATTTTCAAGTACTTATTGAGACCTACCACAGTATAATGCTGTCCTACATCACCGTCACCAGTAGAATGAGAGTCGCCTTTTGAATCCAAGAGGTCAATGTACGAATCATTTAACAATTTTTTTAAAATTTTTGTCTTTATTTTCATACTGTACGTCTGCCTCTATGAAGAAGAAAGTCGAAAATTTGAATCATAGGCATGAAATTTTACCTCTTGATAGTTACTCAGCATCTTTGGTTTCGCTGTTCACAATATCAAATTAATACCTACAACTTGGAAAATACGTCACATTTTAGTATAAGACGATGGTAGAAAAGTCTGCTTTCTTAGAGTTGCATCTATCGGTGATGATGGCCTGGCGGGTTAGTTGTTGCTTGGTATGTGAAAGGTCCCGCGTTAGTAACTCACCAGCGGTAATGTCTTTAACTCACACAAAAACATCTCCTTCTCCTCTAGCAATGCCAAATGAAGAATTCCAGGCGCCGCCGTTATTTAGAATTCTTTTCACCCATGATGTCTTCCCAATACCGAATGGAGTGAAATCGGATTAGATTTACAAAGACGATATCGTCACCAATTAAAATTCTTACTGCTGCTTACACAAAAAAATTTAGTTTTTGTGTTATTATTGAAAAATAAGAAATAAAAACACCATGATATGCTCGGATACGATGGCTTCGAGAAGTTAGTTTGGTGTAACACAATTCTCTGTTGCACATATTTATTTTCTTACTAACCAGATTGTTTCAAGGTTATTGAAGACGACTGTCAATGACAACAATAATTTCGTCGTAATGTTTGCGATTCCCGTTTTTATTACAATTTTATATGCATTCGTTGTTACGACAAGATAAACTTAACAGGAAATAGATAGAAATGCAAGAAAAAATTTGAGAAAGACAGTGCTTGTATCGTCGTTTGTTGACCAGTGGTATGTCAGCTAAGCTAATCAGACTTAATAATTAGTTGAAGCTGTGAGGGTCCACAATCGATTGTCAACATTGATAGTTTTGGGTAATTGTATAGGAATTATAAACAAGTAGTAGGCTTAAGTTTGCCACTCTTGTTCGAGAAATTACAAAATTCGTTTCTCACTTACTTGTGCGCTACAGACGCGCTATTAATAAATCTAATAGGCACTGTGCCCTGCAGCTCATTGGCTTATTTTCCTTTAAGTGTCATTAGAATTATTGTTTCGAGAGCGATCCACAACGTCCAGTAGCTTATTATATTAAGAATGAATCTATAAAGGAAAGTGACATCAATATTAACACAGCTAGTTTGTATTTATTACACAAACGTTAACCCACTGGTGGAAAAAAATCGCAACACCAAAAAACAATTAATGTAGAGTATAGAAATTTCTGGAATACACTTCTCTAGGTATTTAAGTGATTGACAATGCAAGGTCACAGGTTAATGTAACCACGAGATAAGCCATTGCAAATGTGAAATGCTGGTACATTAATAATGGGTGTAACCGCCAGCATCATTGTGTTGTACGGCTGCCGAATGTCAGTTTGTGGGATGGAGTTCCATGCCTGTTGCACTTGGTCGTTCGGTACACGGACGGTTATGTTGGGTGTGGATGACGCTGGAGTTGTCGTACGATGATGTCCCATATGTGGTCGATTGGAGAGTGTAGAGCGTGTTGGGTTACAACAGCAGTTTTTGGACGAACATCATACTGTTGGAAAACACCTCCTGGAATGATGTTCATGAAAGGCATAACAACAGGTCGAATCACCAAACTGACGCCTTACGTCTAACGTCGATCAGTTGTAGAATTTTGGAACACGTATTATGTTCGAGTATAAGACTTTTCTGGAGACTAGAAATCTACTCTGTAGGAATCAGCATGGGTTTCGAAAAAGACGATCGTGTGAAACTCACCTCGGGCTATTCGCCCTCGAGACTCAGAGGGCCATAGACACGGGTTCCCAGGTAGATTCCCTGTTTCTTGACTTCCGCAAGGCGTTTTATACAGTTCCCCACAGTCGTTTAATGAACAAAGTAAGAGCATATGGACTATCAGACCAATTGTGTGATTGGATTGAAAAGTTCCTAGATAACAGAACGCTGCATGTCATTCTCAATGGAAAGAAGTCTTCCGAAGTAAGAGTAATTTCAGGTGTGCCGCAGGGGAGTTCGTAGGACCGTTGCTGTTCACAATATATCTAAATGATATCGTGGATAACATCGGAAGTTCACTGAGGCTTTTTGCGGATGTTGGAGTAGTATATCGAGAGTTTGTAACAATGGAAAATTGTACTGAAATGCAGGAGGATCTGGAACGAATTGACGCGTGGTGCAGGGAATGGCAATTTAATCTCAATGTAGACAAGTGTAATGTGCTGCGAATACATACAAAGAAAGGTCCTTTATCGTTTAGCTACAATATAGCAGATCAGCAACTGGAAGCAGTTAATTCCATAAATTATCTAGGAATAGGCATTAGGAGTGATTTAAAATGGAATGATCATATAAAGTTGATCGTCGGTAAAGCATATGCCAGACTGAGATTCATTGGAAGAATCATAAGGAAATGCAATCCGAAAACAAAGGAAGTAGGTTACAGTACACTTGTTCGCCCACTGCTTGAATATTGCTCACCAGTGTGGGATCCGTACCAGATAGGGTTGATAGAAGAGATAGAGAAGATCCAACGGAGAGCAGCGCGCTTCGTTACAGGATCATTTAGTAATGGCGAAAGCGTTACGGAGATGATAGATAAACTCCAGTGGAAGACTCTGCAGGAGAGACGCTCAGTAGCTCGGTACGGGCTTTTGTTGAAGTTTCGAGAACATACCTTCACCGAGGAGTCAAGCAGTATATTGCTCCATCCTACGTATATCTCGCGAAGAGACCATGAGGATAAAATCAGAGAGATTAGAGCCCACGCAGAGGCATACGGACAATCTTTCTTTCCACGAACAATACGAGACTGGAATAGAAGGGAGAACCGGTAGAGGTACTCAAGGTACACTCCGCCACACACCGTCTGGTGGCTTGCGGAGCATGGATGTAGATGTAGATGTAGACGCACAATTTAGTAGTCAGAGTGCGTGGTATAGCCACGAATGCTCCTGCTGTCATACGAAATTGCACTCCAGACCATAAGTTCAGATGTAGGTCCAGTGCGTCTAGCACGCACACAGGTTGGATGCAGGTTGTCAATTGGCCTCCTTCTAGCCAACACACGGCCATCACTGGCACAGAGGCAGAACCAGCTTTCATCAGAAAACACAATAGACCTCGACCCTCGTTCAGAGCTGTCCTTGAAGTAACCGATTTGTAACAGTTCGTTGCGTCACTGTGGTGCCAACAGCTGCTCAAATTGTTGCTGCAGATACAGTGCGATCCGCCAGAGCCATACGCCGAACATGATGGTCTTTCCTCTCTCTAGTGTCACGTGGCAGTCGGAGCCTGGTCTTCTTGCGCCCATACATTCTCGTGACTACCGCTGTCAGAATTATCTGCAGTGGCTACATATCTGCCAAGTCTTTCGGCAGTACAGCAGAAGGAACGTCCAGCGTCTCGTAGCCCTGTTACACGACCTCAGGGACGTGCTGATAATGGTGTCTTTGACGCCTTAGAGGCATTCTTGACTAACAACACCTCACCTCGTCCAGTCTCAAAGGTAGCCGAAGCTCCTGACCGTTACGGAATATATTTAAAGCAAACTTGATTTACATCCTTATAGTGGCGCTACTAGCTCCACTTTTATTCGACTGGGACGAAATTTGAATATAATCATCTCTCAGATGGCCGGCTGCTGTGGACGAGCGGTTCTAGGCGCTTCAGCCCGGAACCGCGCTGCTGTTGCGGTCGCAGGTACGAATCCTGCCTCGGGCATGGGCGTGTGAGATGTCATTAGGTTAGCTAGGTTAAAGTAGTTCTAAGTCTAGGGGACTGATGACCTTAGATGTTAAGTTGGTTGGTTGGTTTGGGGAAGGAGACCAGACAGCGTGGTCATCGGTCTCATCGGATTAGGGAAGGATGGGGAAGGAAGTCGGCCGTGCGCTTTCAGAGGAACCATCCCGGCATTTGCCTGGAGTGATTTAGGGAAATCACGGAAAACCTAAATCAGGATGGCCGGACGCGGGATTGAACCGTCGTCCTTCCGAATGCGAGTCCAGTGTCTAACCGGATGTTAAGTCCCATAGTGCTTAGAGCCATTTGAACCATCTCTCAGATGTAGGAACGCGGCTATCAACTTTTGTTTACGTCGCATAATTCATGGGTATTGCGATTTTGTTCCCAACAGTGTACTTTACCTGCAACGTCAACCAAAAGTGTTAAAATCAGTTGATACGACAATTAGAATAAAATCTTCAGTCTCAAGAAAACCACCAGCAATTCTTCACACTAAAAGGTTGTCGCCATTTTAGTGCCTGACAGAGCCGGTGGACAGAAACCGTCACACGGCCGGTCCAAACATCGTGGCGCTCTATGGTCTCCAGCGATTAGTAACAAATAGTTCTGTACCGTCAACGGATAAACGTTGTTAGAGTGAGCCCTGAAAAGTGTCCGTGTAGCACCCGGCAGACGTTTGTCTACTCGTCCTGGTGTTTGCTATAAGTACTAGCTAAGGTCGATAACTTAGTTGCCATCACATAATTCACTGAATTCCATTGATGTAGCCTGCTTTTCCATTCTGATATTTCAGAAATGTGTGAGAATGTGTTCGCAGTGCAATATCTCAGTTCTTATTGCTGTCTTCGTTCACTGAAACTATGATAAAAGGAGTGAAGAAAAAATGTGTCAGTCGTGACGAGCTTAAGAACTCTGTGGGAAAAGCAACTTGCAAAGTAGATCGAAAATTCGTTCGCTAGATCCAATTTAAGTCGCTGAAAAAAGCGAATTATTACTACTGGTTGTAATACTCGTAGATAACTGTGATTACGAAGGGACCTGCCAGGGTAGCCGAGCGCGCCTACGCGCTGCTTTCTGGACTCGGGTAGGCACGCCGGCCCCGGATCGAATCTGCCCGGTGGATTAACGACGAGGGCCGGTGTGCCGGCCAGCCTGGATGTGATTTTTAGGCGGTTTTCCACATCCCACAAGGTGAATACTGGGCTGGTACCCACATTCCGCCTCAGTTACACGCGTCGCAGACACTTTAAACAGGTCCGCACCCTTTCACGATTTAAACTAGACGCAGGCAGTTGGGGTACACTGATTGCGTGCTGGGGGGTACGGGGTGGCGGCAGGAAGGGCATCCGGCCATACCTCACACTAACATTGCCAAATCCGTTGTAACCACGCCGACCCTGCGATCGCTGTGGGACTATGGTGTAAGTGAAAGAAAGAAAAGAACGAACTGTGATTACGAAGGCTTTCCCAGCGTAATCACATCAGAAGCCTCTATGGGTAGGAGATGGTGGAACTTGTGAAGAAGTTTGATAAACTTTGTAAGAAGAAAGGGAAGTTGCTGAGTGCCCTCGCTTTTTTGCTGAGATGCCGTGATGGAAGAGTAATACCTAAGTTTGCTAGATTTGTGCATTTTATTGAAACGAAAACGGCCAACAATATCAAGAAGCGTGCCACCTTCGCCTTAGTAAAGGAGCGGATTCGCTTCACTCGAAGACAACTGGATCTCATTTAAAAGGATTTACTTTTCCTGCACTTGGAGGTATCGTCGCTGCTGTTGGCTGCATCCTGGGAATGTGTGGATAGTTCTTCTTGGGCACTATCAGATTGGACGCATAGGAGCGATGTCATGAAACAGTCTTCGAAGTTTCAACGGCTTTGTTCTCAACCCATGATATCTGATGACGACACCTGTCGACAGACAGTGATTAACCTCACAAGTAAAGAACTGGATGACGCCATGCTGTGAGTGTTGGAGAAAGGCCTGAATTTTGTCCCTACACCGAGGAATGTGGCTATTGCCGATTTCATTTGCACAGTCGAACAAGCGGTTTCCAGCTTTTCTGAGGACCAAGCTGAAGAGATTAGGCAAGAGGTCTCACACGCATTGCGTCGGGAGCCGCCTCCATGGAGTAACATCTCCTCTCTCGAAAGGGCAGCAGTCCAGTACATTAGAGAAGACGAAGATCTGATAATTCTACCAGCGGACAAAGGCAATGCAACGGTTCTTCTGTCACGGGATGACTATCTGGGAAAGATGGATCATTTACTTGAGGACTCAGCACACCGAAGATTGCAGGACGACCCAACTGAACGGATAAAACGGAAGAAGCTTTCACTTCTGAAGAAGAGTTCTCTACCTGACGATGTTCTCAAAAAACTTCTTCCTGATGCTGCCATTCCACCGAGATTATATGGTCTACCCAAGATTCATAAGCAAGGGGTCCCTCTTCGTCCGATCGTGAGTAATTTGGGTGCTCCTACCTACAATCTAGCCAAGTATTTAGCATCTGTTCTTGGCCCTCGCGTCGGTAAATATGAACATCACATTATCAATTCTATGCTGTTTATTCAGATATTGAAGTTCTTGTCTCCTAGTCCCTGGGATTTGCTTGTGAGTTTTGATGTCGTGTCACTTTTTACCCGTGTTCTTCTGGAAGACTCCTTGCAATTAATTGGTGAGAAACTGGATGAGGAAACAACAACGCTTTGTCGCCATGTGCTGACGTCGATGTACTTTTTATTCCATTACAAATATTTTGAACAGGCTGACGGAGTGGCTATGGGGAGCCCATTGTCCCCAATAGTCGCCAATCTTTTTATAGAGGATTTTGAGGACATGGCGCTGAAGACGGCGTCTTTAAACCAACCTGTTTCTGGAGGTACGTCGACGATACGTATACGGTGTGGCCTCATGGGAGAGAAGTTCTTGACCGCCTCCTAGATCATTTTAATTTCCTGCATCCTAGCATCAAGTATACCATGGAGGTGGAAAGAGATGGAAAGCTTCCGTTTCTGGATGTTCTGGTGTTCAGAAAGGTTGATGGGACACTGGGACACAGTGTTTATCGAAAGCCTACGCACACGGACCGTTACCTGCATGCTTCTAGCTGTCATCCATCGTTCCAGCGTACGGGGGTCCTGCGGACGTTGGCGAGAAGAGCTTACGCCATTTCAGATGGAGAAAGCTTGACACAAGAATTGGACCATCTTAAGGTTGTGTTCAAGCAGAATGGCTATACAGATAATTGTCCGTCGTGCTTTCCAGTTAGGACCTTCACCTGAACCACCAGGAGATACCTGCAAATCGGTGGCTTTTCTTCCTTTAGCTGGAAGCATTTCCTCGAAGATAAGGAGAATTCTAAAAAGATATCATATCAAAAGTATTTTTCGTCCGCCAGCCAAAATTAGAGCGCTTCTTGGCTCAGTTAAGGATGACTTGGGTTTGAGGAAGCCCGGTGTGTACAAGATCCCTTGCCACTGTGGGAAGGCTTATATAGGTCAGACAATCCGGACCATTCAGAATCGATGTGTTGAGCACTAGCGGCACACACGTTTGCTTCAACCTGAGAAATCTGCAGTGGCGGAGCACTGTCTCACCGAGGGACATAGAATGCTGTATGACGAGACACAAATGGTTGCCCTTGCATCTCGCTATTGGGACTGTATTTTAGAAGAATCCACAGAAATTCGTTTATCTGATAATCTTATTAATAGAGAAAAGGGTTATCTTTTAAGCAAGACTTGGAAACCGGTGTTGTCAGACATTAAAAAACATCGGTCTGTATTTCGATCGTCAGAATAAATTTTTAATTTTTGATAGTGATATCTCGATTTCCCCTGTTTCCACCACTGGCGGCGCGGTATGTTTACTTGGGATAGAGGGCAGTTACTGCACCTTCTCGCGCACGCGTTGTGGGCCTTCTGCGGCCTATATGGGGGCCACCGCTTGCGCTGAGAAGTCAGTTCCGCCGAGATCGTGTACCAGCACTCTCACCTGAAGATGGCGGCCAGTTGAACCGCGGAAATATTGTGTCAAGATGACATTATGATCCGGCTGCACACCCGAGAAGACTATTATCACGTTTTAAGCTCCTCGGACATTGGACGATGACGCGCACGGCGAGAAATGTCTGAAAGTAAACACCCTGCAAGTGTCATGGTCTAGGGAATGTGTTAGCGGCATTCCCTAGGTGACCTCGTAATTGTAGAAGGCACAATTGATCCATACAAGAATGTATTTATCCTCGGGACCAGGTCCACACCTCCACGCAGTTTATTTTTCCTCGGGCGATGTCACCTACCAGCAGGACACTGCAAAGTGTCGCACAGCTGGCAGTGCCTGTGCGTGGATCGAAGAGAACCAGGTTGAGTTTACCGTACTCCTCTGACCACCAAACAGCCCGTATTCAAAGCCCATCGAGAATCTGCAGGACCATCTCGATGAGGCTGTTCGCGCCATGGATCATCAACCGAGAAACCTAGTGCAGCTGACATTGGAGTCAGAATGGCCTCACATGTCTTTCAGTACCTTCTGGAACCTTGCTGACTCTCTTCCTGCGCGTCTCGCGGTGGTCCGCGTTGCAATAGGTGGTTATTCAGGCTTATGACAGGTGGTCACATTAATGTGAGTGGACAGTGTAAATCGTATTGCATGTAAGCAATTAATGGCTGTGGCCTTGCCGCAGTGGATACACCGTTTCCCGTGAGATCACTGAAGTTAAGCGCTGGCGGGCGTGGTCGGCACTTGGATGGGTGACCATCCTGGCCGCCATGCGCTGTTGCTATTTTTCGGGGTGCACTCGGCCTCGTGATGCCAGTTGAGGAGCTACTCAACCGAATAGTAGCGGCTTTGGTCAAGAATACCATTGTAACGACCGGGAGAGCGGTGTGCTGACCCCACGCCCGTCCTATCCGCATCCTCCTCTGAGGATGACGTGGCGGTCGGATGGTCCCGGTAGGCCACTCGTGGCCTGGTACGGAGTGCTTTTATGTAAGCAATTATTACTAATTAACTAACGACAGGAGGCCATTTCTTCCTGCTTAGTAGCTCAGTTCGTTTCATAAATTGCTACAAGTAATGATCTGAAGTTCACGAGAATAGTGCAATGACAACGAAACCGTAATCATGGTTTTACTTTAAGTGAAGGCAAAGGACTGAACTGTAACTCTGAGAAATGAAGTGAAAAGGGAACAGCCTGAGAGATGGGGGCCAAATAAGTTCCTTTTTACTTTAAAGTCCAGTTAAAGGGGCTTCACTGCACAATTACCGTGTACTTAATGACAAAATCATTGAACCACAGCCTTTTTTCTGAACTTGTTTAAAACACGAAAAAATGGTTCAAATGGCTCTGAGCACTATGGGACTTAACATCTGTGGTCATCAGTCCCCTAGAACTTGGAACTACTTAAACCTAACTAACCTAAGGACATCACACACATCCATGCCCGAGGCAAGATTCGAACCTGCGACCGTAGCGGTCACGCGGTTCCAGACTGAAGCGCCTAGAACCGCATGGCCACACCGGCCGGCTAAACCACGAAAGCTCAGAATTCGTTACAGAATGAATTTATTTTCATTGTTACAGCGCCTGTGATTTCTTTTATTTAACTCTCCATTGTGAAGCGCAAGATGTAAACGTTTGTGCAAATTATTTACTTACGAACAAGTGCTAAGAAAAATGGTTCAAATGGCTACAAGCACTATGGGACTTAACATCTGAGGTCACCATTCCCCTAGATTTAGAACTACTTAAACCTAACTAACCTAAGGACATCACACACATCCATGCCCGAGGCAGGATTCGAACCTGCGACCGTAGTAGCACCGCGGTTCCCGACTGAAGCGCCCAGAACCGCTCGGCCACAGCGGCCGGCCGGTTGCTAAATGCATAGTAAAAAATGTCCAGCGCCTAACACTAAAATTTTGATGTGTTGTTTTGAGGTTGTGGTAGGTACAGTGGAAAGGTGAAGGGTACCGTTTGGTGTCAAAAATATCTGTTACTATTTACTGTTTCACTCGAGCCGGTACCACATGCCTCACTTCAATATTTGATTTCTGACTGAAGCTCGATACGTGGCTCAAACAAGTCCCGATGAGCCAAATGACCATTTGATTAATAGCAGGATAGCCCACTTTTGGAAAGCAATGCAGGAATGATTCAGCGTGCCATGGGTTCGGTAAGTCCGTGGCGAAATTCTGGAGGCATGTGCTGCCAGATGTCTACGTCCGGGTCACGCAGTTCTCTTCACTTACGGGCGGGTGGTTTGTGCACCTGGAGCTGACACACGGTTGCGTCCCAGATGTGTTCCATTGGTTTCGTATCAGTTGAATTTGGTGGTCAAAACATCAACGTAACTTTACAGTCACACTCCTCAATCCACTGTAACACAACTCTGACCTTGTAACACCGACAGTTACTCTGCAGAAAGAGTCCATCATTTATATAAATGATATACCCTCTAGTATTACGGGTAACTCTAAAATATATCTGTTTGCTGATGACACTAGCTTGGCAGTAATGGATGGTGTGTGCAACATTGGCTCGGTTTCAAATAGTGCACTACATGACCTAAGTTCATGGCTTGTAGAAAATGAACTAACGTTAAGTCACAGTAAGACTCAGTTTTTACGGTTTCTAATACACAATTCGACAAAACCTGACGTTTTAATTTCACAGAACGGGCATATGTTTTGTGAAACTGAACAGTTTCCTAGATGTTCAGATAAATAGTAAGCTGTCGAGGAAAGCCCATGTTCAGGATCTTGTTCAAAGACTTAATACTGCCATTTTTACTATTCGAACGGTATCAGAAGTGACTGATCGTTCGACACGAAAATTAGTCTACTTTGCTTATTTTCATTCGCTTATGTCGTATGGTATTATATTTTGGGGTAACTCTTCCCATTCTAAAAGGATACTTTTGGTGCAGAAACGGGCGATTTGGGCAATAAGTAGTGTAAGTTCACGAACCTCTTGTCGACCCCTGTTCACGAGTCTGGGTATTTTGACATTGACCTCTCAATAGATATATTCCTTACTGTCATTTCTTGTTAACAATATTAGTTTATTCCCAAGAATAAGCAGCTTTCACTCAGTTAATACTTGGCAGAAATCAAACCTGGATTTGGATCGCACTTCCTTAACTCTTGTGCAAAAAGGTGTGGAGTATACTGCTGCAAGCTACCACTTGAATTCAAAAATCTTAGCAGTAATCCACACGCTTTCAAATCGAAACCGAAGAGATTCCTCATCGGTCTCTCCTTTTCTGTCGAGGAGTTCCTTGAAAAATTAAGTTGATTCTTATTGTATTGTTGACTGTGTTTACTTAAACTTATGGAGTGACTTTTTTCGGGTTCATAAACATTTATATTTATCTGTTATTACTTTTATGTTGTAATTTCATCTACTGACACGTTCCATGACCTCGGAGATTTGTTCCTCAATTTGGTCCTACGGAACTTGACGTGTAACTAATAAATGAATAAACGAACATCAAACGCGTACGGCTGCAGATCACAGATCCCATGGAAGGCCTTGTGAATCCCCCCGATAGCATAACACTGTTCCCACCATCATGCGACTGTGGGGCAGTGTATGTTTCGAGCAGCCGTTCGCCTGGCCGGCGGCATATCTGGATGGAATCATCGACCTGATATAACAAGAAACGTGATCCATCCATACCAGACGACACGTTTCCATTGATCCACAGTCCAATCTCGATTGTCGGTGGGTCAACAGGAGGACACATAACGGTCGTGTGCTGCAAAACCTCATGTTCAGCAATTTTCACTGAACGGTGTGCTCCCAAACAGTTGTGACTGCACCAGAATCATACTCTGTCTTAGGTCTGCCACTAACTGACACCTGTCCTGCTTACAGAGTGGGTAATCCTCAAACTATGTGACTTGGGGGGGGGGGGGGGGGGTGGACGTCTAACGTCTTGTCGCCTACTACCCGTGATTCGTGGTTTTACCGTCCTTCGACCAGTTTCCATAGATGCTGACGACAGTAGCACCCAGCCATAGCGTCGCCTTTTCCGAGATCTTCGCCCCCAGGTCCCAGGGCGTAACAATCGGCACTTTGTCACAGCCGCCTACGTCAGCATATTCCTCAAATGTTTCCCGTATCGTTGCTAGAATTATTCCCCATTCGTAGCACGTTCTCACAACGCAACGAGGTTGCATTCAGTCTCACTTTCTGTAGTAGTCAATCTGTTTGGCTCATCAGGGCAAGAGGATTACAAAATAAATACACTACTGGCCATTAAAATTGCTACACCACGAAGATGACGTGCTACAGACGCGAAATTTAACCGACAGGAAGAAGATGCTGTGATATGCAAATGATTAGCTTCTCAGAGCATTCACACAAGGTTGGCGCCGGTGGAGACACCTACAACGTGCTGACATGAGGAAAGTTTCCAACCGATTTCTCATACACAAACAGCAGTTGACCGGCGTTGCCTGGTGAAACGTTGTTGTGACGCCTCGTGTAAGGAGGACAAATGCGTACCATCACGTTTTCGGCTTTGATAAAGGTCGGATTGTAACCTATCGCGATTGCGGTTTATCATATCGCGACATTGCTGCTCGCGTTGGTCGAGATCAAATGACTGTTAGCAGAATATGGAATCTGTGGGTTCAGAAGGGTAATACGGAACGCCGTGCTGGATCCCAACGGCCTCGTATCACTAGCAGTCGAGATGACAGGCATCTTATCCGCATGGCTGTAACGGATCGTGCAGCCACGTCTCGATCCCTGAGTCAACAAATGGAGACGTTTGCAAGACAACAACCATCTGCACGAACAGTTCGACGACGTTTGCAGCAGCATGGACTATCATCTCGGAGACCATGGCTGCGGTTACCCTAGACGCTACGTCACAGACAGGAGCGCCTGCGATGGTGTACTCACGACGAACCTGGGTGCACGAATGGCAAAACGTCATTTTTTCGGATGGATCGGGGTTCTGTTTACAGCATCATGATGGTCGCATCCGTGTTTGACGACATCGTGGTGAACGCACATTGGAAGCGTGTATTCGTCATCGCCATACTGGCGTATCAACCTGGCGTGATGGTATGGGGTGCCATTGGTTACAAGTCTCGGTCACCTCTTGTTCGCAGACGGCCGGTGTGGCCGTGCGGTTCTAGGAGCTACAGTCTGGAGCCGAGCGACCGCTACGGTCGCAGGTTCGAATCCTGTCTCGGGCATGGATGTGTGTGATGTCCTTAGGTTAGTTAGGTTTAATTAGCTCTAAGTTCTAGGCGACTGATGACCTCAGAAGTTACGTCGCATAGTGCTCAGACCCATTTGAACCATTTCTTGTTCGCACTGACGGCACTCTGAACAGTGGACGTTACATTTCAGATGTGTTACGACACGTGGCTCTATCCTTCATTCGATCTCTGCGAAACGCTACATTTCAGCAGGATAATGCAAGGCCGTATGTTGCAGGTTCTGTACGGGAATTTCTGGGTACAGAAAATGTTCGACTGCTGCCCTAGTCAGCACATTCTCCTGATCTCTCACCAATTGAAAACGTCTGGTCAGTGGTGGCCGAGCAACTGGCTCATCACAATACGCCAGTCACTACTCTTGATGAACTGTGGTATCGTGTTGAAGCTGCATGGGCAGCTGTACCTGTACACGCCATCCAAGCTCTGTTTGACTCAATGCCCAGGCATATCAAGGCTGTTATTAGGGCCAGAGGTGGTTGTTCTGGGTACTGATTTCTCAGGATCTATGCACCCAAATTGTCAGTTCTAGTATAATATACTTGTCCAATGAATACCCGTTTATCATCTGCATTTCTTCTTGGTGTAGCAATTTTAATGGCCAGTAGTGTATTTAGATCTCAACAGAGTACAGAAGAAGTAGAAGATAGACAATGAACTCATAAGTAAAACAAAGACACAGGTAAATGTTGCTAAAGATCGAGGAAGTGCACAAATACATACACTGATCAAGCAGAGCATTATGACAACCTACCTAATTTTTTTTTTTACTCTCATTTTGTTCGTTTTTGTTCGTTGTATTTGCTCGGGGCGGACGTCGAAAGACACCCATTTCAGTTCGTTGTTGATCATTAACTTAGTTTTTTTTATTACAGAGGGCAGCTAACCCTCTGTCCGACCACGCTGAGTTACCGTGCCGGCGACCTAACCTAATAGCCAGTATGTACACCATTGGCACGGATGCGGCGATGCGTCGAGGCAAGGGAGGAATGAGGCATTGGAAGGTCATTGGAGTTGGTACCACAGCTGCACACACAAGTCATCTAATTCCAGTAAATTACAGGGAGGGGGCTCTGATGACACATTCAATCACATCACAGATGTGTTCGATTGGGTTCAGATCTGGCGAGCTGGACGCCAGCACGTCAATTGGAACTTCACTTGCCCGGTATCGACAGATAAGTACGATATTGCAGTGCCTGTATTATTCAAGGAACTTTGCATCGTAATCAGAATAACACAGGGACTACAATATCGTATGAAGTAAATCGGTTAAGAGGTTATCGAGATTTATATTAACATCTTTCCCACTTTATATATCAAGATGGCCTTCCAGTACGTAATTAAAACACACGTGTACTCGTATCCAACGTAGTGTCATAATTTCAAAGCAGTCGGTGAAAAACGTTCGGAGATTTAACATTTTGAATCAACAAACGTTGACATTTTTATTTGTACACATACAGTAGTTTCTAAATGTTTAGCATTTATGTTTTATATAGTTTCTCAAGAGATTTTTTTTGTTATCTTCAAGTTTTGAAGACTCAAAAGCTCTATGGGAGACCCAAGTCTTCTTTATATGATTATTTTGCCTCAAAATGGAGTAAACTCTTGTGCCGCCACTGTCGCTCTAGTGTAGCTGTAGACTGTACTAGTGGGAAAACAGAAGTTTCCTTGCACTAAAGCAAGGCTGCAATAAAATTTTGTACAGACATGGTTTGGGATAAATACTTCTGAGAACGCTGTTATCACCCAACTAAAGCACTTGTTGTTAATGTGGCGTGATTTTCTTCATTCAGGTTTCGGGTACTGAGTGTTTGTGGTGTCTTAATCGTTTCATCTCATCTTCACCATAAAGACGCGCAACCTGCTGAAGTGGCGTCAAAGAGAAAGACTTGAACTATGCAGCCGAACAATGGCAGACGGAATCTCTCGGCCGATAATGCCATAGAGTCATCATCTACTAAATCATTCTGATGGACATCAGAGCCTTCATGCAGATTTTGATATTAGATGTAAGCTTAGAAACAAATATGACGTTCATCCATTTTTAACAGCTTGCTTTCAAACATTGCACTGATCAGCCAGAACATTATGACCACCGGTCTATTTTCGATATAAAGCCATCCAGATGATAGCAGGGTCATCTGGCGAAGAATGACTGCTAGTCAGACACACATGGTGCATGTAGTATCAGCGAATGTGCTGTCTGTGTGTAGAATGTGGAAGGTGCCCGATCTATCTGAGTTTGACAGAGGGCAAATTGTGATGCCCCAGAGGCTCGGAACGAGCATTTCGGAAACTACACAACTTGGGTGTTCGAGGAGTCTTCAACACGTCTCGAAACCTGGAACAACGATGTCTCCTGACAAGTAGGAGGGCCCGCTGAGTGGTTTCACCTTAATGAATGCAGCCCACATGACAGAACTGCCATGCACTTCCTTCTTCATCGCAATTCGCAGCCGCACTCTGCAGGGGCAGTGAAGACACTCCTGCAGCCTTTTCGATGGGAAGTGTTCGATCACCCACAACACAGCCCTAATTGGCTCGTCCTGAGTATCATCCCTGTTCACATGAAATGCTGGATACGAAGACAACACTTGGACCCAGGCTATGCGCTATAGACCAGCGTAGAGAATTATCGGAAAGCACAGGTGGCTGCCTTCTATGATGATGGTGTTGGGAATGTGGTACAAGGCTCTGACAAATGCCTAAGTCGGAGCGGCGGCTATGTAGAGAAGTATCTGGAAAGTGTAGCTAACTCTTGCAAATAATGTGTTTTCTGATTTTCACTGTGGTTTCCATTTAGCGACCGATCGGAACTTACTTTCTGGACAACCCTCGTAATATTCCGAATTGCGTTATCACCAGTAAATGACATACGTATTCTTTGCCACATACATATATATCTACATTTATACTCCGCAAGCCACACAACGGTGTGTGGTGGAGGGCACTTTACATGCCACTGTCATCACTGCGATGCAGAGCTCCTCTCTTGCAGAGTCTGCCACTTGAGTTTGCTAAACATCTCCGTAACGCTATCACGCTTACCAAATAACCCTGTGACGAAACGCGCCGCTCTTATTTGGATATTCTTTATTTACTCTGTCAACCCGACCTGGTACAGATCCCACACTGATGAGCAATACTCAAGTATAGGTCGAACGAGTGTTTTGTAAGCCACCTCCTTTGTTGGTGGACTACATTTTCTAAGGACTCTCCCAATGAATCTCAACCTGGCACCCGCCTTACGAACAATTAATTTTTTATGATCATTCCACTTCAAATCGTTCCGTACGCATACTCCCAGATATTTTACTACTTAACTGCTACCAGTGTTTGTTCCGCTATCATATAATCATACAGTAAAGGATTCTTCTTTCTATGTATTCGCAATACATTACATTTATCTATGTTAAGGGTCAGTTGCCACTCCCTGCACCAAGTGCCTATCCGCTGCAGATCTTCCTGCATTTCGCAGCAGTTTTCTAATGCTGTAACTTCTCTGTATACTACAGCATCATCCGCGAAAAGCCGCATGCCGGCCGTGGTGGCCAAGCGGTTAAAGGCGCTACAATCTGGAACCGCGCGGCCGCTACGGTCGCAGGTTCGAATCCTGCCTCGGGCATGGATGTGTGTGATGCCCTTAGGTTAGTTGGGTTTAAGTAGTTCTAAGTTCTAGGGGACTGATGACCTTAGAAGTTAAGTCCCATAGTGCTCAGAGCCATTTGAACCATTTTTGAAAAGCCGCATGGAACTTCCGACACTATCTACTAGGTCATTTATATATATTGTGAAAAGCAATGGTCCAATAACACTCCCCTGTGGCACGCCAGAGGTTACTTTAACGTCTGTAGACGTCTCTCCATTGAGAACATGCTGTGTTCTGTTTGCTAAAAACTCTTCAATTCTGCCACACAGCTGGTCTGATATTCTGTAGGCTCTTATTTTGTTTATCAGGTGACAGTGTGGAACTGTATCGAACGCCTTCCGGAAGTCAAGGAAAATGGCATCTACCTGGGAGCCTGTGTCTAATATTTTCTGCGTCTCATGAACAAATAAAGCGAGTTGGGTCTCACACGATCGCTGTTTCCGGAATCGATGTTGATTCCTACAGAGTAGATTCTGGGTTTGCAGAAATGACATGAGACGTGAGCAAAAAAGCATGTTCTAAAATTCTACAACAGATCGATGTCAGAGATATAGGCCTACAGTTTTGCGCATCTGCTCGAGGACCCTTCTTGAAAACTGGAACTACCTGTGCTCTTTTCCAATCATTTGGAACGTTCCGTTCCTCTAGAGATTTGCGGTACACACGGCTGTTAGAAGGGGGGCAAGTTCTTTCGCGTACTCTGTGTAGAATCGAATTGGTATCCCGTCAGGTCCAGTGGACTTTCCTCATAGTATCTCTAAAAAAGGAAAGAAATACAGAACAAGAACAGCTTTTGCTTGGTTACAGTGACGGCAATAATTATAAAACTTCTGTGTTTACAACAGATCACATTTACCAGAGGTTTTCGAAATTTGTTACGTTTGCTTGTATGTAAGTATTACATCACTCAATCATCCCTTCACGCACTCGCCCTAAAATACCCTCCGTGTTTTGGGAGTGACGTCACATTTTCAACATGTATCACCCACTTCTGGGGTATTTCCCTAGATTTGCGATCCCATGTCTCTTTTATTAAATTGCTTGTCTCAACGTCATCTACGACGCTACGGAGTTTTTAAATATTAATAAGAATCAGTGTGAGTAATATACTACGGTATAGGTGAGTTCCCATAAATATTTCAAAGCAATTGAAGCACTGTTAATAACAGTGTCGTAAGAATCCTGACTCAAGAGAGTGGCTCAACGCGTCACTAGATTACGATTTGTCACGCCACTAGCGGTGACGTGGCGTTTGGAGCTGGTGGGCGTGCAGGCGGTAGCGGTGCAGCTGAACGAGTCACAGAAATACTGCGCAGAAGACCCGCAGAGTCCATGGGCGGGGGCGAGAGTCGGCTTCTAGCACCCTCCTATCGCCCTGTTCGCGGAACTTCTCTTGTAGTGCGCCGCTCGCTTACCCGCATTTTTCGCTATCTTTGTTGCTGCCGCAAGCAAGACGGCACCTCCGTAGGCTGGAGAATTTGGGCCGACCTCAAAGATTCCCGCACTCCCTACCACAGACACAACAAAAAAGTCTTTGTTTTAAACAAGCTGCAGGTCCTCTTATAATCGTCTAAGGCGTATAAGTAACTATTCTGTATAGGCTTATTTAGTTGAATTTTCCGAAGGGCATCAGATATGAATTACCTTATCATTCATCTCTTAAATCCTGCTCTTCAATTGCCAGTGCAGCCCGGTGAAACGCGTGGCACTTCAGTTTGCAAAAAGGTGACGGTTTGAAGAGAGTTGCATTTTGCGTAAAGCTGATTTTCATGCAAACCAAAACCAGCTTTTTCCTCCATTTTGGCAGTTGCATGTACTTAATTCTTGAACGTGAGGAACATTTGTTAACGAGATATTGAGGGAAACGCACAAGATATTTTAAGATCCATTGCGTCTGACAGACAGCTAATTGACTCACGACTTGGCATTACCGAGCAATTCACTTGTTAAAAAATCAAATGCCTTTACTTAAAAAATATACGAATCCATCTTAGAGTTTATTTTTGCTAATTACACTGCCAATTAGAAACAACTCTAAAGAATTGTCAACAACCATGCTTCAGCATTATGAGGACTGTACCCGTCGATGCAGAACTGCAGTGTCTACTGTACCTGTCATTCTAGGCGCTAAAGACTGGAACCTCGCGACCGCTACGGTCGCAGGTTCGAATCCTGCCTCGGGCATCGATGTGTGTGACGTCCTTAGGTTAGTTAGGTTTAAGCAGTTCTAAGTTCTAGGGGACTGATGACCTGAGAAGTTAAGTCCCATAGTGCTCAGAGCTATTTGAACCATTTTTTTTGTACCTGTCACTGTAGATAAATAACAACAGTGTAATAACAAAGCACCTACCACTGTAATAACGCGTTTTTTACGTTATTTTGTTTAATCTGTTATTATGCACTACCATAAAATACAAACTAATCGCTATAAATAGAAAGAAAAATTTAAAAGCGGAGGCCTGTCTCTGTAGTGTTTTTCCTATTTTGTCTGTCTTCCTCTTCATTTCCGCGTGTCTAGTGTATCCCACATCATTCATCATTTGCTGCATGCATTTATGTCGTCACCGGCGTTTCTTTCTTTCGATGGCTCCCTCTGCTATTGTTCCAATGACGTTATTGTGTCTTAAAATGTGTTCTGCGAGTTATCCCTTCTTCTCTGAGTGTGCTTCCATAGAGATCTGGTTTCCTGTGCTCTTCTCAGCACTTCTTCATTGGTAGAGATCTCTCCAGCTGATCTTCATCATCCTTCTGTAGCACCAAACCTCCAGGACTTCTAGCCGTCTTCTCCCTTCTTTTCTGTTGATCAAGTTTCATACCTGTATAGGGTCACACTACAAACAAACGCTTTCATAAACAATTTCCTTATTTGCAGACTGTTGTCCTTACTGGTGAGTATTTTCTTTCTGAAATTAAACGCAATTTTAGGCTTTCGTATTCTGCTCAGAGTTTCTTTCCGGCCAACCCTTGTAATGCTGATTCCCAAATAG
Organism: Schistocerca serialis cubense; assembly: GCF_023864345.2. Classification (NCBI taxonomy): domain Eukaryota; kingdom Metazoa; phylum Arthropoda; class Insecta; order Orthoptera; family Acrididae; genus Schistocerca; species Schistocerca serialis. Next base: position 887,128,152 of record NC_064640.1, on the reverse strand, counting down.
ACTATGTGATCAAAAGTATCCGGACACCTCGAAAAACATACGTTTTTCATATTAGGTGCATTGTGCTCCCACCTAATGGTCATTAGACATCGTAAGAGAGCAGAATGGGGCGCTCTGCGGAACTCAGGGACTTCGAACGTAGTCAGGTGATTGGGTGTCATTGTGTCATACTTCTGTACGCGAGATTTCCACCCTCCTAAACATCCCTAGGTCCACTGTTTCCGATGTGATAGTGAAGTGGAAACGTGAAGGGACACGTACAGCACGAAAACATACAGGCCGTCCTCGTCTGTTGATTGACAGAGATTCCCGCGCCCGGGTTCCCGGGTTCGATTCCCGGCGGGGTCAGGGATATTCTCTGCCTCGTGATGACTGGGTGTTGTGTGATATCCTTAGGTTAGTTGGGTTTAAGTAGTTCTAAGTCTAGGGGACTGATGACCATAGATGTTAAGTCCTATAGTGGTCAGAGCCATTTGAACCATTGACAGAGACCGCCGACAGTTGAAGAAAGTCGTAATGTGTAGTGGGCAGCCATCTATCCAGACCATCACACAGGAATTCCAAACTGCATCAGGATCCACTGCAAGTATTATGACAGTTAGGCGGGAGGTGAGAAAAGTGGGATCTCATGGTCGAGTGGTTGCTCATAAGCCAATCACACGGGTTTATGCGAAACACGCCTCGCTTGGTGTAAGGAGCGTAATCATTGGACTATTGAACAGTCGAAAAACGTTGTGTGGAGTGACGAATCACGGTACACAATGTGGGGATCCGATGGCAGTGTGTGGGTGAACGTCATCTGCGAACCTGTGCACTGCCGACAGTAAAATTAGGAGGCGGTGGTGTTATGGTGTGGTCGTTTTTTTCCATGGAGGGGCTTGCACCCCTTGTTTTGCGTGGCACTATCACAGTACTGCCCTACATTGATATTTTAAGCATCTAATTGCTTCCCACTGTTGAAGAGCAATTCGGAGATGGCGATTGCCTCTTTCAACACGACCGAGCACCTGTTCATAGTGCACGACCTGTGGCGGAGTGTTTACTTGACAATAACATCCCTGTAATGGACTGTCCTGCACAGAGTCCTGACCTGAATCCTGTAGCACACCTTTGGGATGCTTTGGAACACCGACTTCGTGCCAGGCCTCATAGACCGACATCGATACCTCTCCTCAGTGCAGCACTCCGTTAAGAATGGGCTGCCATTCCCCAAGAAACCTTCCAGCACCTGACTGAAAGTATGTCTACGAGAGTGGAAGCTGTCGTCAAGGCTAAGGGTGGGCCAACACCATATTGAATTCCATCATTACCTATGGAGGGCGCCACGAACTTATAAGTAATTATCAGCCAGGTGTCCGAATACTTTTGATTACATAGTGTAAGTAACTGTATCAAAAATGGAGGTTCGAAACTAAAATTCTTTTACGTTTTTAAAATCTTATCAATTCATTATTATAAATTGTATTGTCAAATTTTATACTATTAAATAATAATAATTAGAATAATACAAATAATAATAATAAAAATAAATGCGAGTAAGTTCACAATTAGAATATTAAATGTTATTTTGTGGGAACAAAAGATTGGAAACAAACAAAGGTAAAATTCTTCAAAACAAATCAAATGGCTTTGTTCAAATGGCTCTAAGCACTATGGGACTTAACATCTGAGATCATCAGTCCGCTAGACTTAGAACTACCTAAACCTAACTAATCTAAGGACATCACACACATCCATGTCCGAGGCAGGATTCGAACCTGCGACCGTAGCAGCAGCGCGGTTCCGGACTGAAGCGCCTAGAACCACTCGGTCACAGCGGCCGGCTCAAAACAATTATTAGAAGCATTATGACTTATGGACATGAGCGGTCAAATCGCAGTTTTGGAAACGGTCTGCAGGGCTATCCAGGCAGGAAAAGGTCAGTAATGAATTCATGAGGAAGAAATGGATGTCACAAATTCGACTATTGATTTCGTGGAAGGAAAACAACTCATATGGTGTGGACATGGGTGTTCCTTTTTCCCACGCGCCATTCGAGAGTGGAATGGTAGAGAAGTGGTATGAAAATGCTTCGATGAACCCTCTGCCAGGCACTTAAGTGTGAATTGCAGAGTAACCATGTAGATGTAGATGTAGGCTGCCAGAGGAGAGATTGGCACAATGTATCATCGAATGCGAGCCACCAGGAAGGAAGCAAAGACGGAGACCACCAGCCTCATGGATACAAGGAATTATGGCATTGATTAGAAGAAGAGATATTGAAGAAAATATTCACAAATGGAGAATGAAAATTAAATTTGATGTATTATTCGGTTACCAGACAACGTAAGTACATCATGAAACCAGGAATAATAATGAAAATTGTAATCCTTAAATGTTGCGTTGTAGGCTTTTAATTCGACAGTTAGTCTGAAACGCTAGTTTCTTTGGTAGTTGTCACAAAATTCCCGCAGTGAAGATCCTTAATACGTTCCTGGCCGTGTCACATCAAAACACCTCGCTACAGTCGGCGGTCGCGTTATGTATGTGGACGGTTGGCTAGTGTTTCACGTCCCATCGGCAGCACGATTATCAGAGATGGGTCGCTTGCAGAGCTGGACAAGAATGGCTACGTAAATCGGCTGTAGCCTTTACACGGAATGAGTCTGGAATTCGTCTGAAGGGCTCTTGAGGCACCAAGGAAGGCTTAGGCCACTTCGGCCGTATGTAGCTGAATTTGCCGCATTTCAACCACAATTTAACGTAGCTTTATGAACACAAAACGGTGCCCAATGGTTAGAAGAAAGCACAGTTCTCACCCGCCTACAAGAAGAGTAGCAGAAGTGACCCACAAAACTACCATCCATTATCACTGGCATCCCTCGGTTTCAGAATCATAAGGAAGTGGCCATTGCTTATTTTTTGCAGAGAAGTGGTCATACTAGTTCTAAAACAGGCAACCATTGCGGTCATTGAGTTTCACAGACGAAGCTTGTTCCGTTACCTTTTACTAAAAACTTTTATGATTTTCAGTCTATTGATGTAAGGTACATCTACATCTACATCTACATACATACTCCGCAATCCACCATACGATGCGTGGCGGAGGGTACCTCGTACCACAACTAGCATCTTCTCTCCCTGTTCCACTCCCAAACAGAACGAGGGAAAAATGACTGCCTATATGCCTCTGTACGAGCCATAATCTCTCTTATCTCATCTTTGTGGTCTTTCCGCGAAATGTAAGTTGGCGGCAGTAAAATTGTACTGCAGTCAGCCTCAAATGCTGGTTCTCTAAATGTCCTCAGTAGCGATTCACGAAAAGAACGCCTCCTTTCCTCTACAGACTCCCACCCGAGTTCCTGAAGCATTTCCGTAACACTTGCGTGATGATCAAACCTTCCAATAACAAATCTAGCAGCCCACCTCTGAATTGCTTCTATGTACTCCCTCAATCCGACCTGATAGGAATCCCAAACGCTCGAGCAGTACTCAAGAATAGGTCGTATTAGTGTTTTATAAGCGGTCTCCTTTACAGATGAACCACATCTTCCCAAAAGTCTACCGATCAACCGAAGACGACTATCCGCCTTCCCCACAACTACCATTACATGCTTGTCCCACTTCATATCGCCCTGTAATGTTACGCCCAAATATTTAATCGACGTGAATGTGTCAAGCGCTACACTATTAATGGAGTATTCAAAGATTATGTGATTCTTTTTCCTATTCATATGCATTAATTTACATTTATCTATATTTAGAGTTAGCTGCCATTCTTTACACCAATCACAAATCCTGTCCAAGTCATCTTGTATCCACCTACAGTCACTCAACGACGACACCTTCCCGTACACCACAGCATCATCAGCAAACAGCCGCACATTGCTCTCCACCGTATCCAAAAGATCATTTATGTAGATAGAAAACAACATTGGACCTACCATACTTCCCTTGGGCGCTCCAGATGATACCCTCACCTCCGATGAACACTCACCAACGAGGTAAGTCATTTACACACTCTAAGACACAAAAAAGGAAAAAAGAAAAAAAAAACGATGCACCACTAATGGGTTATGCAAATTGGTCTGAAATTTATGTTCATACAGGTATCGATGGAAAATGTAAATTTGTAAACTGGTGGCCAATGGATGAATGTGTGACGCTGCAGCGCAATTTCATCATGTCGATACGAGGGCACCAAAGCACTCCATCTTCAGGCCACAAATGGCCCATCAGGAACATCTGACCGTCGTGTCATCCTCAGTTGAGGATGCGGATAGGAGGGGCGTGTGGTCAGCACAGCGCTCTCCCGGTCGTTATGATAGTTTTCTTTGAACGGAGCCGCTACTATTCGGCCGAGTAGCTCCTCAATTGGCATCACGAGGCTGAGTGCACCCCGAAAAATGGCAACAGCGCATGGTGGCCTGGATGGCCACCCGTCCAAGTGCCGGCCACGGCCACAGCGCTTAACTTCGGTGATCTGACGGGAACTGGTGTATCCACTGTGGTAAAGCCATTGCCTGGGCACCAAGTCTTTGCGAATTTCATTCCGTGTACTTAGTTGGACAATAACTATGCCTCCTTTCAGTGACCACAAGGACCATTAATATAGGGCTCACAGAAAGGAGCCTGAGCTCGCGGTGTCCCCTGCGCCGACTACCCTTGACCTCTGTACACCAACAAGCCCGTTTGCAGTGGTGTCTTCAGTGACGAGTCCTGCTTCGAACTGAGCCCTGATGACCATCGAAGATTGGCTGTACACGCTCCGAATACCGTTGGATCACCAAACTTATTGTCGGCCGTCATACGACTCGATAACCAGGAGTGATGGTCTGAGGTGCCATTTCATTCCATAGCAGGACCCTTTTGGTTGTCATCTGCCGCACCCTTACAGCACTGCGGTAGGTCGACGATATTCTGTGCCCCGTCTTGGTGATCTTCATGGTAAGCTATCCAGAGCTTAATTTTCAGCAAGATAATTCCCGCCCGAAAGACTGTTTACAATTTGTACAGAAACCAGATGGCAGTTATAAGTGTCGAGGGGCTTGAAAGGGAATCAGTGGTTGGGAAGGGAGTGAGACATGGTTGTAGCCTATCCCCGATGTTATTCAATCTGTATATTGAGCAAGCAGTAAAGGAAACAAAAGAAAAATTCAGAGTAGGAATTAAAATCCAAGGAGAAGAAATAAAAACTTTGAGGTTCACCGATGACATTGTAATTCTGTCAGAGACAGCAAAGGACTTGGAAGAACAGTTAAACGGAATGGACAGTCTCTTGAAAGGAGGATATAAGATGAACATCAACAAAAGCAAAACGAGGATAATGGAATGTAGTCGAATTAAATAGGGTGATGCTGAGGGAATTAGATTAGGAAATGAGACACTTAAAGTAGTAAAGGAGTTTTGCTATTTGGGGAGCAAAACAACTGATGGTGGCCGAAGTAGAGAGGATATACAGGGTGCTACAAAAAGGTACCGCCAAACTTTCAGGAAACATTCGTCACACACAAAGAAAGAAAATATGTTATGTGCACATGTGTCCGGAAACGCTTACTTCCCATGTTAGAACTCATTTTATTACTTCTCTTCAAATCACATTAATCATGGAATGGAAACACACAGCAACAGAACGTACCAGCGTGACTTCAAACACTTTGTTACAGGAAATGTTCAAAATGTCCTCCGTTAGCAAGGATACATGCATCCACCCTCCGTCGCATGGAATCCCTGAAGCGCTGATGCAGCCCTGGAGAATGGCATATTGTGTCAGAGCCGTCCATAATACGAGCACGAAGAGTCTCTACATTTGTACCGGGGTTGCGTAGACAAGAGGTTTCAAATGCCCCCATAAATGAAAGTCAAGAGGGTTGAGGTCAGGAGAGCGTGGAGGCCATGGAATTGGTCCGCCTCTACCAATCCATCGGTCACCGAATCTGTTGTTGAGAAGCGTACGAACACTTCGACTGAAATGTGCAGGAGCTCCATCGTGCATGAACCACATGTTGTGTCGTACTTGTAAAGGCACATGTTCTAGCAGCACAGGTAGAGTATCCCGTATGAAATCATGATAACGTGCTCCATTGAGCGTAGATGGAAGAACATGGGGCCCAATCAAGACATCACCAACAATGCCTGCACAAACGTTCACAGAAAATCTGTGTTGATGACGTGATTGTACAATCTCGTGCGAATTATCATCAGCCCACACATGTTGATTGTGAAAATTTACAGTTTGATCACGTTGGAATGAAGCCTCATCCGTAAAGAGAACATTTGCACTGAAATGAGGATTGACACATTGTTGGATGAACCATTCGCAGAAGTGTACCCGTGGAGGCCAATCAGCTGCTGATAGTGCCTGCACACGCTGTACATGGTACGGAAACAACTGGTTCTCCCGTAGCACTCTCCATACACTGACGTGGTCAACGTTACCTTGTACAGCAGCAACTTCTCTGACGCTGACATTAGGGTTATCGTCAACTGCATGATGAATTGCCTCGTCCATTGCAGGTGTCCTCGTCGTTCTAGGTCTTCCCCAATCGCGAGTCATAGGCTGGAATGTTCCGTGCTCCCTAAGACGCCGATCAATTGCTTCGAATGTCTTCCTGTCGGGACACCTTCGTTCTGGAAATCTGTCTCGATACAAACGTACCGCGCCACGGCTATTGCTCCGTGCTAATCCATACATCAAATGGGCCTCTGCCAACTCCGCATTTGTAAACATTGCACTGAGTGCAAAACCACGTTCGTGATGAACACTAACCTGTTGATGCTACGTACTGATGTGCTTGATGCTAGTACTGTAGAGCAATGAGTCGCATGTCAACACAAGCACCGAAATCAACATTACCTTCCTTCAATTGGGCCAACTGGCGGTGAATCGAGGAAGTACAGTACATACTGACGAAAATAAAATGAGCTCTGACATGGAAATTAAGCGTTTCCGGACACATGTCCACATAACATCTTTTCTTTATTTGTGTGTGAGGAATGTTTCCTGAAAGTTTGTCCGTACGTTTTTGTAACACCCTGTAAAGTGTAGACTGGCAATGGCAAGGAAAGCATTTCTGAAGAAGAGAAATTTGTTTTGTAGTGTGATGTGTGATGTTTGGATGTGAAAAATGGACGATTATTAGTTTAGATCAAAAGAGAATAGAAGGTTTCGAAATGTGGTGCTACAGAAGAATGCTGAAAATTAGATGGGTAGTGCACGTAACTAATGAGGAGGTACTGAATAGAGTTGGGGAGAAGAGGAATTTGTGGCACAACTTGACTAGAAGAAAGGACCTGTTGGTACGACATTACCTGAGGTATGAAGGGATCATCAATTTAGTATTGGAAGGAGGAGCGGAGGGTAAAAATCGTGGAAGGAGACCAAGGGATGGACACACTAAACAGATTCAGAAGGATGTAGGTTGCAGCAGTTACTCAGAGATGAAGAAACTTGCACAGGAGAGAGTAGCATGGGGAGCTGCATCAAACCAGTCTCTGGACTGAAGACCAGAACAACAACAATAATGTTTGTCCCGTAGGCCCCTGTGGCTAATCTGATGACTCGTGGTGTACTGAGTCCAACATTTTAAAATAGGTTGCTCGTGCTGAGACATAGACCGTACAGGCACGATCTAAACTGGAGTGCACGAAACTCTTACAAAATAGGAGAGTTGGAACTTTAATAGTGACAACTATTTATTTACAGCTCGTACAATATAGATACGCGTTTGAAAGTTTTACTGACCTTCAAAGTAGTCACCAGCATCATGCATAACCCGTTGCCAACAATGTGAAAGTCGTAGGATACTCTTAGCAGTGCCAGTTGTGTTGACAGTTCGAGCGGCGCGGTCTATTGCCCGACGAATTTATATCAGTTCTGAAGCGAATGCTGTGAAGTGTTTCAGCCGACCGGTGTGGCCGAGGGTTCTAGGCGCTTCAGTCTGGAACCGTGCGACCGCTGTGTGTGATGTCCTTAGGTTAGTTTGGTTTTAGTAGGTCTAAGTTCCAGGGGACTGATGACCTCAGAAGTTAAGTCCCATAGTGCTCAGAACCATTGAAACCATTTTTTTGAAGTGTTTCCTTCAGGTTAATGGCTCAAATGGCTCTGAGCACTATGAGACTTATTTGTTTGACTGATGGGGCTGCTAAGTGCTATACCACCTACCGCACTCCCCTAACGTAAGCCCTCGTGAGTTCAACTCGATTTCTAAACTGAAGGAAACACTTCACGGTATTCGCTTCATAACTGCTACAAATTTGTCGGGCAATAGACTGCGCCGCTCGAACTGTCACCACAACTGGCACTGCTAAGATTATCCTACGAATTCCACATCGCTGGAAACGGGTTATTCACAATGCTGTTCAGTAAAACTTTGAAACACACACACACACACACACACACACACACACACACACATATATATATATATATATATATATATATATATATATATATTGTACGAGTTGTAAATAAATAGTTGCCACTCTTAAAGTTCCAACCCTCGTAGCAGCTAGCAGGATCTACCTGCTCTCCAGTTCTTCCCTTTCAATCGCTTCATTATATACAGTGCTTGATGAAATCTTAGCCGGCCGAAGTGGCCAAGCGGTTCTAGGCGCTACAGTTTGGAACCGCGCGACCGCTACGGTCGCAGGTTCGAATCCTGCCTCGGGCATGGATGTGTGTGATGTCCTTAGGTTATTTAGGTTTAAGTAGTTCTAAGTTCTAGGTGACTGATGACCTCAGAAGTTAAGTCCCATAGTGCTCAGAGCCACGAAATCTTATTTTTAGTTCCCTGAGATGGGACAACTGAGCTAATTTTCTATCAAGGAAGAGACTTCGGCATCTCTTCCTTTTCTTAAGATGTACAGCAGTATCCCACACCCGCAGCCTCAGCTCAGAGAAATTAAAAAGATAAACATACGGAGTCAGGGTTGGTGCAAAGCACCACCATAATAGTTGTTGAAGCCCAGTACAGTTTTCGACTTGACAGACCGCAACAAACTTTTCACTCGAGAATTTGTTTTTAAGGACAGTTTTTACCATTTTAAACGAGCGCCATAACACTGTTAAATGAACAGTGTAAATGAGCAGTGTAAGGATACCTTCTACAGTCTAACCAAACATGATTTCAATCAGCACATTTGTAAGTTACAATTCCGTGACACCAGCAACTTTATATGTCGTCCGTAGATCGTTTAGAAGGCGCATCGTGTTATGCATTCATTGGGCATTCGTCTGAACACCTCAATTAAATCAACATAACGCCAACAAAACATCTATCTGAACACAGCCATGTTGTATCCACCTGTAAAGCTTTGACGTTTCTATGTGCTTAACTAAAACTGACAGAAAATTGATTTAAATTGATTTGTACATGTTTGGTCTACATACATCAAATACGTGACAGAAAAAAATGATGTTCTATTTTATTTAAAGTTAAATCGTTCCTGTAACTCCATGAGCTATGAGAGTAACGTTTCTTACGTTTACCTACGTAAATAAATATTCCTTTATTTATTACTTTTTGAGTTACAGAGAGAAACACATTATCTGTAACACCCTGCATATCATAACTGGCTAGCAAGTCCACTTGATCACAGAAACTCATGAAAGTTTTGCCACCTAGGACTAACACAGCTTCATACATGTAACTACAGTTATTGACCCGTACAGACATTACTGCCACAGAATCGGCAACACATGAATTCATCACATTCTCTCTAGATAATGACATAACTTTAGACAGTCTCCAGAAATACAAGTAAATTGGTTACGACAGTTGTGGCATCGTTCCAGAGACTTGGGAAGAATATCACCAGCGGAAAAACACTCCTACCGGAACACAAAAGATGCGAATATGTTCCTTTTTATTTAAAAGACTCCGACTGAAAGGTGGGGTACCACTGCCTGATTCTACCTTCCTCAGCACCTTTAAAAATTTTCCCAACAATTTTGGCACTCGAACATTTTTTTAACATGCAGACCACCTAAGAGTCCCACAAGCTCATACCCACCCACTCCCAGTTGCCCTTCCTCACTCACTCATTCAGCCCAGCTCATTATCATTATCTCTTTGCGTCTCTCTGTCATTGCTCCTGTGTCACAGCCGCATTCACCTTCTTTCTGTCCTACTACTACAGTCTCCTCTTTTTACAAATGTCTCCCTCTTGCTCTCTCTTACTCCTAGTATGTCATTCCTTCGTTCCTACTGCTGCTGGCTCTTGTCACAATCACTGTCACTTCCTTCCCCGTTGTTATTGTCATATACTATGTCTCTCATTCTCATTGGATCTCACCCACTTCCACTTTCTCTTTATTCCTCTTTCCGCCGGCCGAAGTGGCCGTGCGGTTAAAGGCGCTGCAGTCTGGAACCGCAAGACCGCTACGGTCGCAGGTTCGAATCCTGCCTCGGGCATGGATGTTTGTGATGTCCTTAGGTTAGTTAGGTTTAACTAGTTCTAAGTTCTAGGGGACTAATGACCTCAGCAGTTGAGTCCCATAGTGCTCAGAGCCATTTGAACCATCCTCCTTCCATGGCACTATCTCCTGGACTCTTTTCCAACCGCTGTTCTGTTACTGTCAACTATGTTCCAATGCCATTGTGTCCCTCTCTTTCTCTCACACTGCCATTGTCTCGTTCTCTCTTTCTGCTGCACAAGCACTGTCTACCGTCTCACAGTATTTATTATTTTTCCGTCTGTTTGCCACTGCCACTGTCTTCCTTTCTTTCAAGATAAAAAAGCGCGAATATTTTCGCATGCCAGAATTTTTGCGAAAATTTTTAAAGGTGCTGAGGAAGATAGATTAAGTCTGCTGGTACCCCACTTTTCAGTCAGAGTCTACTAAATAAGCCGAAACATAGTCGCATTTTTATGTCCCAATAGGATGGAATGTATGGAACAGTAAAACTTAGATCGTTTACTTACGTAAAATTGAAATAATGCAATACTAATTTTATACCCCAGACTGGATTTTACGCACAAAAAAATTTGCATGTGCTTCCTTACCACAACATGGGTTTCCGTGGAAATGTCAAATACAGGTTGTTGAGGTGAATGGACATTTCTACATCTAGATGAATAATCTGCGAGCCACTATTCGGTGCATGACGGTGAGTACCTTGTATGCCTGGTTGACTTCGAAACTTCCTCTTTTCAGCGGTATAAACCTTGTTCATTTTGGCACAACATGGGTTTCCCGCATGATAACAGAGACACTTTACAGCATATTTCTCTGTGCTACGTTACTTAATGAACTGCGTTTTCACTTCGGACCGAATTCTACGTGTGTATCTTACTTGTACAAGTAGGGTAATTTTGAACCACTGTTGCTCGGAAACGGATGAAAATGGTTCAAATGGCTCTGAGCACTATCGGACTTAATATCGGAGGTCGTCAGTTCCCTAGAACTTAGAACTACTTAAACCTAACTAACTTAACGACATCACACACATCCATGCCCAAGGCAGGATTCGAACCTGCGACCGTAGCAGTCGCGCAGTTCCGGACTGAAGCGCCTAGAACCGCTCGGCCACCGCGGCCGGCTGAAACGGATAAAGACATGAAGAAAATTGTCAAGGTTGTTCGAGGTCAGGATCTTAGGAATACATGGTAAAAATTACAGCGATTTTCTGTGCCTAGTCGTCTCGTAATCCACGACTGGGTTGTGATACGCAAGAAACAAGATATTGCAGAGTTTCTCGATAACGAATAAAGTTATTTGAAAACGGGGAAATAGCTGTTCTAGATAAATGTCTAGAGAATATACCGCTAAAATTTGAGCATTTTAGTGCTGTCATTTACTATTTAGATTTCCTCTCATAACGGATTTTACGTGTAACAGTAGGGTAACTTTGAAACTCTGTACCTTGGAAACGGATAAAGATATCAAGAAAATTTTCGATGGTGTTCGATATCGGGAGCTTAGAAATATATCATAAAATCACTGTGCATAGCCGTCTTGGAATGCTGGCTGGGTTTTGGTCCGCTGGTGAAGGCGAAAGTATAGTAAAAAATCCTTCTTTTGGAGTTTTACGAGGAAACACCAATGAAATAATGGTGTCTCCATCAATCCCACAAGCCCACCGTAGACCATGTGAAATGCATTAAGATCCAAGCGATTTGCTCCATGTCAGGAGGAAGTGTGTAATATTCGTATTTTGACCCTGTACAGAAGGATAGTGACACTAAGACGATCCTTCTGTTGGATATACAAATGGCCTCTAGCTCAAGGACTACCCAAAACATTCCACCCCGCCTTTTTATTACCAACAGAACCAGAAGTATAAGCACCGGAATATCCTGTTTTTATGCTCGGCGTCTAGGAACATATTAGGTGCGCATGCTGTGGAATGCATACTGCTGTATGAGTCAACTTGAAGTACATCCGCTGAATATTGCGTTAGGATGAGGATAAGGGCTGTTCTGCTCAAGGAGGCACGTCATCTGTGACTCAGCCGAGACATTAGTAAAGTTTCGGAGCTCGGTGAATCATCGCTGTGATGTGCGAACGTTCACTTCGAAATGAGGGGTGCTGCGATGAAGCGGTACATAGTTTCTCCGGAATCTGCGGCGTGCTGAGCAAGTGGCAAAATAAATGGTGGAAGCCTAAGACGTTGCTTCTCGTTTATAGTAAAACATTCTATTGTAAATCACGTTTTAGTTATTGATTTATTGTACCAATCGCGAGAATTTGCTCTCATTTTTACAAGTTTCCCAGAGCTAATACAAAAACATAAAGTCTCAAGTACTTCAAAATTAGAATTAATTTTGGAAACGCGTGAAGTTTGGCACAATAATTCAGTAATAAAAGTTATTTTTAACAAAATTGTTGATTCTCAACGAGGAGTGATCTTACAGGATAGTTTTTGATTAGTCTGATGCAACATATAGTAAAGGCCGTTGGAGTGTCCCTAAAGGCAATCTTACTCCTATGAACTTGCCTTCAAATAAAATATGGGGAACGTTCTACACGAATAAATAATTTATAGGTGACCATTACCTCTCGCCTACAGTCCTTTGTGAAAACGACAGATTGCAAGTCAACTCCATCGAATTTTGCACACAATAGTGGACTACAGAATATCAACCGAAACCGTCGGCAGTAGTCCCTTTGCTCACATAAACGGATTAACTCGACGTTCTTGAATATAGTTGAGAGCTTAGAAATACACATCAAAACTTGTAGAAGTTCGGGAAATAAACGAAACTGTTTAATATTACTTTTTCAGTACTTTGGGTGGAGGCACCTATCAGTTGGTACAAACGACCGCTCTGCAGACGCAATTTTAAATTTTTGAAGTTAAAAAATATGAAAAACGTGTATTAATAATATGTACTCTTGAGCTCAAAAGTATCCGAGCAACCATAATTGTATTCCGCCTGATTTGTATGCAACCCACATAACGTAACATTCTTGCACGTCCTCTGGTTTCTTTTTGATGCATTCGTTAGACTATACAAAATGGTTACGCAAGAGACCACTCGAAAACACTGCACTGTATGGCTATCAGTTCAGAAGCAAATTAATACAGCGATAATGCAAATATCAGGAAACAGATTATTAGAGATAACAGAGTCTTTAACGCTTGCAAACTAAAATTTATTACAATAAATAAGATTTCAAAAACCAAGGTTCAGCTTGAAATTACATGACGAAAATTTTTCTGCTGGGCAGGTCCCCGGGGCTCCAATGCAGCAACTATTGTCCCTATTTACTAACCACGAAAGAACTTAAATACGGTTTCAGTCACACATGACAAAGTGTGTACAGTGTTTAATATTGAAGTGACGTGCAGTAAAGTTCAGTGTGGGATGAGGATTCGAACACGGTACTGAATCGACTGTTAACTAAGCGCAATCAAATGTTATATATCGAAGCTTTTCACCAGTAGCTATATGATTAAAAATAATATAACGAGAGGAAAAAGTTTTACTTTAGAGGCATTTGGAACTGGAAACTATCGTCATAATTTTCTAGCCGCAAATAGACGTTATATATAGGTTTATTTCACTAGCGAGATGTGCATATGTATGAACAGGAAATATCGTCACAAAAATTCTGCGCTGAGTGGGAGTCGAAACCCGCACAAATCATCGTTGTTGACTACACACGAAGAGATGTTGAAATCATAATTATTTTTCACCTGTGGTTTGGTCCTCACTGTTTGGTACAGCTTGAAATGATATGATGAAAGTTTTTGTGCCGAACCAAGATGCGAACCCAGACACGTGCCTTTCTTGGGGACCTAGAGGAGTTTGGAATCTTGGGGAAACAACGAAACGATGGAATTGTGCGGTCCTGAAAGGGTTAAATCCCACGGCAAGGGAGATCTGAGTTCGAATCCCGGCGCAGCACCAATATTTTCAACACTTCAAGTTCAGTTTCAATACAAAATAAGTGTCCTATGACAGTACATAAGGGTTGGGTCACTAATAAAATAAATTTGATGGTGTAAAAAATCTTACTGGCGACAGAGTTTCTACTTGCCACGATTTCAGCCTCTGTAATGGCCCAAACTACACTGGCTCTCCTTCATTCGTTAGCGGATGGACATTATATTTAATGTGGGTCTAGAACCACGGTGCAACCCTACGTTATTCAGCTGAGGTCAATTGGCGTTACCAAAGTTGAAGAGGGCCTGTCCGTGATGTTGAAACTGGTTTGCGGCGTGTCTATTGACCTCAGATCTTAAACATGTGAAGCCAGAATCATTCCAACAGACCACCGAAGCGTGGTGGCGCAGTGGTTAGTACACTGGACTCAAAATGCTTGAAATGGCTCTGAGCACTATGGGACTTAACATCGGATGGCATCAGTCCCCTAGAACTTAGAACTACTTAAACCTATCTAACCTAAGGATATCACACGCATCCATGCCCGAGGCAGGATTTGAACCTGCGACCGTAGCAGTCGCGTGGTCCCAGACTGAAGCTTCTAGAACCGCACGACCACACTGGACTCGTATTCGGGAGAACGGCAGGTTACATCCGCGTCTGGCCGTCCAGAATTAGGTTTTTCCGCGATTTCCCTAAATCGCTCCAGGTAAATTCCAGACTGGTTCCTTTGAACGGGCATCACCATCCCTCAAACTGTCCGAGCTTGTACTCCATCCCTAATAACCTCAATGTCGACGGGACATTAAACCCTAATCTTTCTTCTTCCTCACACTGGATGAGAATTACGACTCCCTGGAGATGGATTGCAACCTATCAAATACAGTCATTTCCTTCTTCGACCACATTATCATATATCTACATCTACATCCATACTCCGCAAGCCACCTGACGGTGTGTGGCGGAGGGTATCTTGAGTACCTCTATCGGTTCTCCCATCTATTCCAGTCTCGTATTGTTCGTGGAAAGAAAGATTGTCCGTATGGCTCTGCGTGGGCTCTAATCCTCATGGTCTCTTCGCGAGATATACATAAGAGGGAGCAATATACTGCTTGACTCCTCGGTGAAGGTATGTTCTCGAAACTTTAGCAAAAGCCCGTACTGAGCTACTGAGCGTCTCTCTCGCAAAGTCTTCCACTGGATTCTATCAATCATTCCGTAACGCTTTCGCGATTACTAAACGATCCTGTAACGAAGAGCGCTGCTCTCCGTTGGATCTTCTCTATCTCTTCTATCAACCCTGTCTGGTACGGATCCCACAGCGGTGAGCAGAATTCAAGTAGTGGGCGAACAAGTGTACTGAAACCTGCTTCCTTTGTTTTCGGGCGGCATTTCCTTAGGATTCTTCCAATGAATCTCAGTCTGGCATCTGCTTTACCGACGATTAATTTTATATGGTCATTCCATTTTAAATCACTCCTAATGCCTAATCTCAGATAATTTATGGAATTAACTGCTTCCAGTTGCTGACCTGCTATATTGTAGCTAAATGATAAAGGATCTTTCTTTGTATGTATTCGCAGCACATTACACTCGTCTACATTGAGATTCAGTTGCCATTCCCTGCACCATGCGTCAATTCGTTGCAGATCCTCCTCCACTTCAGTACAATTTTGACTGATGATCTCAGATGTTGAGTCTTATAGTGCTCACAGCTTCAGTGCAATTTTCCATTGTTACAACCTCTCGATATGCTACAGCATCATCCGCAAAAAGCCTCAGTGAACGTCCAGTGTTATGCACAAGGTCATTTATATACAGGGCGTTACAAAAATGTACGGCCAAACTTTCAGGAAACATTCCTCACACACAAATAAAGAAAAGATGTTATTTGGACATTTGTCCGGAAACGCTTAATTTCCATGTTAGAGCTCATTTTAGTTTCGTCAGTATGTACTGTACTTCCTCGATTCACCGCCAGTTGGCCCAATTGAAGGAAGGTAATGTTGACTTCGGTGCTTGTGTTGACATGCGACTCATTGCTCTACAGTACTAGCATCAAGCACATCAGTACGTAGCATCAACAGGTTAGTGTTCATCACGAACTTGGTTTTGCAGTCAGTGCAATGTTTACAAATGCGGAGTTGGCAGATGCCCATTTGATGTATGAATTAGCATGGGGCAATAGCCGTGGCGCGGTACGTTTGTATCGAGACAGATTTCCAGAACGAAGGTGTCCCGACAGGAAGACGTTCGAAGCAATTGATCGGCGTCTTAGGGAGCACGGAACATTCCAGCCTATGACTCGCGACTGGGGAAGACCTAGAACGACGAGGACACCTGCAATGGACGAGGCAATTCTTCGTGCAGTTGACGATAACCCTAATGTCAGCGTCAGAGAAATTGCTGCTGTACAAGGTAACGTTGACCACGTCAGTGTATGGAGAGTGCTACGGGAGAACCAGTTGTTTCCGTACCATGTACAGCGTGTGCAGGCACTATCAGCAGCTGATTGGCCTCCACGGGTACACTTCTGCGAATGGTTCATCCAACAATGTGTCAATCCTCATTTCAGTGCAAATGTTCTCTTTACGGATGACGCTTCATTCCAACGTGGTGAAATTGTAAATTTTCACAATCAACATGTGTGGGATGACGAGTATCCGCACGCAATTGTGCGATCACGTCATCAACACAGATTTTCTGTGAACGTTTGTGCAGGCATTGTTGGTGATGTCTTGATTGGGCCCCACGTTCTTCCACCTAAGCTCCATGGAGCACGTTATCATGATTTCATACGGGATACTCTACCTGTGCTGCTAGAACATGTGCCTTTACAAGCAGGACACAACATGTGGTTCATGCACGATGGAGCTCCTGCACATTTCAGTCGAAGTGTTCGTACGCTTCTCAGCAACAGATTCGGTGACCGATGGATTGGTAGAGGCGGACCAATTCCATGGCCTCCACGCTCTCCTGACCTCAACCCTCTTGACTTTCATTTATGGGGGCATTTGAAACCTCTTGTCTACGCAACCCCGGTACAAATGTAGAGACTCTTCGTGCTCGTATTGTGGACGGCTGTGATACAATACGCCATTCTCCAGGGCTGCATCAGCGCATCAGGGATTCCCTGGGACGGAGGGTGGATGCACGTATCCTCGCTAACGGAAGACATTTTGAACATTTCCTGTAATAAGGTGTTTGAAGTCACGCTGGTACGTTCTGTTGCTGTGTGTTTCCATTCCGTGATTAATGTAATTTGAAGAGAAGTAATAAAATGAGCTCTAACACTGAAAGTAAGAGTTTCCGGACACATGTGCACATAACATATTTTCTTTCTTTGTGTGTGAGGAATGTTTCCTGAAAGTTTGGCGGTACCTTTTTGTAACACCCTGTATATTGTGAATAGCAACGGTCCTACGCCACTCCCCTACGGCACACCTGAAATCACTCTTACTTCGGAAGACTTCTCTCCATTGAGAATGCCAGCTGCCTCGGTTACCCTGCGCATAACCTCGACTCGACTTTGAAATTACTCAAGCAAAATCACATAAGTCCATCCGCAAGGGCTGGATGTGATACGGATATTTCTACCAGAACTGTTGCTTTCTACTTGAGCTGCTGCGATACTGTTTGTATTAGTGATCTAGTGGCAAGTGTGGCGCAGGTAAATGTTCCGGCGTAAAAGTCAAGCGCCGGCACGACGGTCAGGATCGTTACAGCAGACAGGGCTGTGAAGAAGACGTCAGCCAATGGCACGCTGACCGACCCCTCTCTAGGACGACACCGAGACAGCAGCGGCCCCTAGGCGAAGAGAACATAAGCTCCCCGCCGCCTGCCCGCGGCCATTTGGAAGACTAGCCGTTCTACGAGCTCTACAGTAGCGACATAGGAACCGTATTGTTCCATTTGTATTAGGAGTTGTGTATACTGAAGGGATTTTCTTATTTTGCCTGTCGCCCATTGTATGCGCCACACTATTGTTAATTCTCGGAGTTGAGTATTGTCATTTATCTTGTTGCTGTTGTGGTCTTCAGTCCAGAGACTGGTTTGATGCAGCTCTCCATGCTACTCTATCCTGTGCAAGCTTCTTCATCTCCCAGTACCTACTGCAGCCTATATCCTTCTGACTCTGCTTCGTGTATTCATCTCTTGGTCTCCCTCTGCGATTTGTACCCTCCACGCTGCCCTCCAATACTAAATTGGTGATCCCTTGATGCCTCAGAACATGTCCTACCAACCGATCCCTTCTTCTAGTCAAGGTGTGCCACAAATTTCTCTTCTCCCTAATTGTATGCAATACCTCCTCATTAGTTACGTGATCTACCCATCTAATCTTCAGCATTCTTCTGTAGCACCACATTTCGAAAGCTTCTATTCTCTTCTCGTCCAAACTATTTATCGTCCACGTTTCACTTCCATACATGGCCACACTCCATACAAATACTTTCAGAAACGACTTCCCTACACTTAAATCTGTACTCGATGTTAACAAATTTCTCTTCTTCAGAAACGCTTTCCTTGCCATTGGCAGTTTACATTTTATATCCTCTGTACTTCGAACTTCATCAGTTATTTTGTTCCCCAAATAGCAAAACTCATTTAAACTCGTTTACTACTTTAAGTGTCTCATTTCCTAGTCTAATACCGTCAGCATCATCTGATTTAATTCGACTACATTTCATTATCCTTGTTTAGCTTTTGTTAATGTTCATCTTATATCCTCCTTTCAAGACATTATCCATTCCGTTCAGCTGCTCTTCCAGGTCCTTTGCTGTCTCTGACAGAATTACAATGTCATCGGCGAACCTCAAAGTTTTTATTTCCGCTCCATGGACTTTCATTCCTATTCCGAATTTTTCTTTTGTTTCCTTTACTGGTTGCTCAATATACAGATTGAATAACATCGGGGATTGACTACAACACTGTCTCACTCCCTTCCCAACCACTGCTTCCCTTTCATGCCCCTCGACTCTTATAACTGCCATCTGGTTTCTGTATAAATTGTAAATAGCCTTTCGCTCCCTGTGTATGATCCCTGCTACTTTCAGAATTTGAAAGAGTGTATTCCAGTCAAGATTGTCAAAAGCTTTCTCTAAGTCTACAAATGCTAGAAACGTAGGTTTGCCTTTCCTTAATCTATTTTATAAGATAAGTCATATAGTCAGTATTGCATCACGTGTTCCAACTTTTCTACGGTATCCAAACTGATCTTCCCCGAAGTTGGCTTCTGCCAGTTTTTCCATTCGTCTGTTAACAATTCATGTTAGTATTTTGCAGCCGTGGCTTATTAAACTGATAGTTCGGTAATTTACACATCCGTCAACACCTGATTTCTTTGGGTTTGGAATTATTACATTCTTCTTGAAGTCTGAGGGTATTTCGCCTGTCTCATACATCTTGCCCACCAGATGATAGAGTTTTGTCGGGCTGGCTTTCCCAAGGCTATCAGTAGTTCTAATGGAATGTTGTCTAATCCCGGGGCCTTGTTTTGGCTTAGGTCTTTCAGTGCTGTGCCAAACTCTTCACGCAGTATCGTATCTCCTATTTCATCTTCATCTACATCCTCTTCCATTTCCATAATATTGTCCTCAAGTACATCACCCTTGTACAGACCCTCTATATACTCCTTCCACCTTTCTGCTTTCTCTTCTTCGCTTAGAACTGGTTTTCCATCTGAGCTCTTGATATTCATGCAAGTGGTTCTCTTTTCTCCAAAGGTCTCTTAATTTTTATGTAGGCAGTATCTATCTTACCCCTAGTGAGGTAAGCCTCTGCTCTCATCAATTAAATTCAATATCTCTTCTGTTACCCAAGGATTCCTACTAGCCCTCGTCTTTCTACTTACTTGATCCTCTGCTGCCTTCATTATTTCATCCCTCAAAGTTACCCATTCTTCTTCTACTGTATTTCTTTCCCCCATTCCTCTCAATCGTTACCTAATGCTCTCCCTGCAACACACTAGAACCTGTGGTTCTGTCAGTTTATCCAGGTCCCATCTCCTTAAATTCCCACCTTTTTGCAGTTTCTTCAGTTTTAATCTACAATTCATAACCAATAGATTGTGGTCAGAGTCCATATATGACCCTGAAAATGTCTTACAATTTAAAGCCTGGTTGCTAAATCTCTGTCTTACCATTATATAATCTATCTGAAACCTTCGAGTATCTCCAGGCCTCTTCCATGTATACAACCTTCTATTATGATTCTTGAACCAAGTGTTATGATTAAGTTATGCTCTGTGCAAAATTCTGCCAGGTGGGTAATTTATCTTACTGTAATAAAAATTCATTAATACGATTTGCTTGAATTGTTGTCTAGCGATCCAAGGAAGCAGGTGTCCTGGGCGTCCTATATTAGACGAGTGGGTGGGACTCAACAGTAAACATAAAGCCGAAATTTGGAGTGATTTCATCCCTTTACTTTGTAAACCACATCTCACCTGATATTAATTGTCCTGCCGCATTAATGTGACCACCTGTCAAAAGCCTGAATAACCACCTTTTGCAAAATGTTCAAATGTGTGTGAATTTCTAAGGGACCAAACTGCTGAGGTCATCGTTTCCTAGACTTACACACTACTTTAACTTATGCCAAGAGCAACACATACACCCATGCCCGAGGGAGGACTCGAACCTCCGGCGGGAGGGGCCACGCAGTCCGTGACATGGTGCCTTAAACCACGCGGCCACCTTTTGCAGTGCGGACCGGTGCAAGACGTGTAGGAACCGAGTCAGTAAGGTTCTGGAAGGTGCCGAGAGGTATTTGGGGCCATGCTGACTTCAGTGCCGTGGTCAGCTGCGACAGGTTTCTCAGCTGAGGATCCATGGCGCGAACAGTCTAATCGAGATGGTCCCTCTGTTTCTCGATTGGATTTAAATCCGTGGAGTTTGGTGCCCAGGGGAGTACGGTAAACTCGTCCTGGTGCTCTTCAAACTACGCACACCCAGAACGAGGCGTGTAACGAATTGCATCGTCCTGTCGGTAGATGCCTTCGTGTCGAGGAAAAACAAACTGCATTTACATCTACATCTACATGATTACTCTGCAATTCACATTTAAGTGCTTGGCAGAGGGTTCATCGAACCACAATCATACTATCTCTCTACCATTCCACTCCCGAACAGCGCGGGGGAAAAACGATCACCTAAACCTTTCTGTTCGAGCTCTGATTTCTCTTATTTTATTTTGATGATCATTCCTACTTATGTAGGTTGGGCTCAATAAAATATTTTCGCATTCGGAAGAGAACGTTGGTGGCTGAAATTTCGTAAATAGATCTCGCCGCGACGATAAACGTCTTTGCTATAATGACTTCCATCCCAACTCGCGTATCATATCTGCCACACTCTCTCCCCTATTACGTGATAATACAAAACGAGCTGCCCTTTTTTGCACCCTTTCGATGTCCTCCGTCAATCCCACCTGGTAAGGATCCGACACCGCGCAGCAATATTCTTACAGAGGACGAACGAGTGTAGTGTAAGCTGTCTTTTTAGTGGACTTGTTGCATCTTCGAAGTGTCCTGCCAATGAAACGTAACTTTTGGCTCGCCTTCCCCACAATATTATCTATGTGGTCTTTCCAACTGAAGTTGTTCGTAATTTTTACACCCGTTGAATTGACAGCCTTGAGAATTGTACTATTTATCGAGTAATCGAATTCCAACGGATTTCTTTTGGAACTCATGTGGATCACCTCACACTTTTCGTTATTTAGCGTCAACTGCCACCTGCCACACCATACAGCAATCTTTTTTTAAATCGCTTTGCAACTGATACTGGTCTTCGGATGACCTTACTAGACGGTAAATTACAGCATCATCTGCGAACAACCTAAGAGAACTGCTCAGATTGTCACCCAGGTCATTTATATAGATCAGGAACAGCAGATGTCCCAGGACGCTTCCCTGGGGAACACCTGATATCACTTCAGTTTTACTCGATGATTTGCCGTCTGTTACTACGAACTGCGACCTTCCTGACAGGAAATCACGAATCCAGTCGCACAACTGAGACGATACCCCATAGGCCCGCAGCCTGATTAGAAGTCGCTTGTGAGGAACGGTGTCAAAAGTTTTCCGGAAATCTAGAAATACAGAATCAACTTGAGATCCCCTGTCGATAGCGGCCATTACTTCGTGCGAATAAAGAGCTAGCTGCGTTGCACAAGAACGATGTTTTCTGAAACCATGCTGATTACGTATCAATAGATCGTTCCCTTCGAGGTGATTCATAATGTTTGAATACAGTATATGCTCCAAAACCCTACTGCAAACCGACGTCAATGATATAGGTCTGTAGTTCGATGGATTACTCCTACTACCCTTCTTAAACACTGGTGCGACCTGCGCAATTTTCCAATCTGTAGGTACAGATCTATCGGTGAGCGATCGGTTGTATATGATTGCTAAGTAGGGAGCTATTGTATCAGCGTAATCTGAAAGGAACCTAAACGGTATACAATCTGGACCTGAAGACTTGCCCGTATCAAGCGATTTGAGTTGCTTCGCAAGCCCTAAGGTATCTACTTCTAAGAAACTCATGCTAGCAGCTGTTCGTGTTTCAAATTCTGGAATATTCCATTCGTCTTCCCTGGTGAAGGAATTTCGAGAAACTGCTTTAGTAGCACAGTCGTCGGTAACAGTAGAGGGAAGGTGCCTATTATGCGATAGTTCCCTAATATGAGACACCCCAACTGTGTTCGTGTTAGGGGTTGCACTCTGGTGGATAGTTTCTTAAACACGTCTATTGCGTGCCAGACGACGACACAGCGAGTAGGACGCCATAGTTGAGCCGGATACAGTACGTAGAGGTTGATACAAAATTTTTTGTGTTTGGAGTTTTTGCGACATCGGTGTTAAGACAATATTTCAGCTTAAAGCTGAGTGGATATTACTGCACTCTTTTATTGTTGTTATTTGTGACGGTATTACCTATAATTATTGACAATTAGGTTCATTTTCCAACGAACGTTGTTAGCAAGTGCGTGATTCTTTTGTAAGATGGCGAAATTCCTAATATGCGATTGTATCGGGATCCAAATACGCGACAGTGTCGCATATTACGATACCTATCGCATATTGGGGGAACTCCTTCTCTCACGATTTGTTATATTTAAGTTACACTATACTATCATGAGATAACCATATTTTATCATTTATTGTAGTAAAATTTTGGCAACTGCGTTTATTTTAATTCGATTAAATTACCATAAACAGGGATTACTTTGACTAGTCTTATGATCAGAAATTGGAATGTTTTCTGGAACTTTCCTGCAAGGCAGTATTTTTCTCAGAAGTTGATAGATATTACTCCAAATTCAAAGTACTCTGTTCACATAGAAGTTGAAGTCCTTTAAGAAGTATGCCTGATTACTGTATTTATTCTTTGTAGATGGCATTGGCACCTAAAAGGAAAACGTGGGATAAAGACACCATGGTTTGTGCCATTACATGTGTGAGAAATGGCGAGATGGGGTACTTAAAAGCCTCAAAAGTTTTTGCTGTACCAAAATGTAGTTTGGAAAGGTATGTCAAGGATAAAACTCGTGCACCCGAGAAGCTGGTTGGTGTTAATCTTGGCAGAAGTCCTGTTCTCTCATCTCAACTGGAAGATGAATTAGGGAAATACTGCCTTGCAATGGAAGAGCGATTTTAAGCTCTTAAATTTAAGGACATACGAAGCATGGCCCTCCAGTTAGCTGTCAGGAATCCCTTCAATTCAGAAAACGCTTCAGCAGGAAAGAAATGGCTCCTAGCTTTCCTTAAGAGACATCGCATTTTGTCAATGAGAACTCTTCAGGGTCTTGCAGCAGCAAGAGTGAAAGCTTTCACTCCAGAAAATGTGGGGAGATTTTTTGATATTTACGAATCTGTGCTATCTAAAGTCAACCATAACCCCCATCGAGTCTTCAATGTTGACGAAACTGGGGTGACGTCTGTGCAGCACAAACACAGCAAGGTTATTGCTATGAAAGGGAAGAGACAAGTAGCTGCCTCGACTTCAGCAGAAAGGGGAAATCTCAACACAGTTGTAACGTGTATGAACGCAGCTGACACTTATGTTCCACCAGTAATCGTCTTGCCAAGGAGGAATATCAAGCGGGAATTGATGGACGGTGCACCTGCAGGATCAATATCAGCTTGTCGTCCAAGTGGTTGGATACAAACTCACATTTTTACTCAGTGGTTTGATCATTTTGTGAGTCATGTAAAGCCATCTTCAAATGCCCCTGTAATTTTAATTCTTGATAGGCATTATTCCCACACAAAGATAAAACATGTGAAAACAATGTTCATATTGTGTGTTTGCCACTTCACTCAACGCATAAAATGCAGGCACTTGACGTCGGATTTATGCCCAAGAGATAGAAACGTGGTTGGCAAGTAACCCAGGTCGTGTTATCACCCCATTATTAACAGCCAGGTTGTTTGGGCACCTTACAGCCAAACAGCAACAATGGAAGCATCTGGGAATGTCTTCAGAAAAACAGGTCTCATCCTATGCAACAGAAACATCTTCAGGGAACATCAATTTTCAGTTCATCGACATGCTGACGCTCTTCAAGAAAGAGATGCCAAAAACTAAAATGAAACTACTGACGGTGTTGGTCAAGCTGTCAGCCCGGCAGACATCAGACCTCTCCCACACATCGCAAAACCACCTGGAGATAGTCAAAAAGGTCAAACATCGCGTTCATGCTCTGCTGCGTTACTAACTTCAACTCCTTATGTGAAGCAATTGCAAGAATCTAAACAGAAGAAATCAGAGGCTGAAGCCAAGAAAGCAGCCAGAAAGTTATTTGGGGAGAAGAGTGGAAAATCTTCAAATCGTAGACCTAAAGCAGAAGAATCGTCTAGTGACTCGGCATCCGATATCCATCTTGATGACAGTGGGGATTCAGACAGCAGTGATGACGATGACGCAGAGCGTCTGTTTGTACTGGGCGCTTTTCTGAAGGCTAACACGGGGAGAAATGGGCACAGTGCACCAAATGTTATCGCTGGGCTCATGAAGATTGCGGTGTCACAGAAGACAATTTTGTTTGCCCTGGATGTCGTTAATATAAAGCTAAGTAGTGTGATATGAGTGAAGGATAACATAAATGAATGAACATGTAAAAATTGTATATTCATATGTCATTATTCTGTAATAAAATAATTAAAGCAAAATATTATTACTGTCTCATATTAGGAAACCTTGATCTCATTTCTACAAATGCCTTCTTTGTGAAGATTTAATAACTATTCTGAAAGATTGTTTATTATTGCAAATACGATAACTGTATGATAAAATAAAATAATGAAAGATATTATTATCATCATAAAAAATACAATTGCACTTACTTTTAGGTCTTTCAAATGGGTTTACAAAAGTGTCTCATATTAGGCACCTCTCCTCTACCATCGGCACTGCGCAGCTAAGGTATTGACTGCGTCTTGCCGCTTGTGTACTTTACACACGACCAGAATTTCTTCGGATTTTCTACCAAATTTCGAGACAATGTTTCGTTGTGGAACCTATTAAAGGCATCTCGCATTGAAGTCCGTGCCAAATTTCGCGCGTCTGTAAATTTAGCGGTGGACGTGGTCCCCAAGGATAGATGTATTCATGTGTTCATCCATTGTGCTCTCCAAAATGATGACATCACCCAGGGAATGCCACGAAAACATTGCCCAGTCCACAGTCTATAACGCTCCCTCGACTGTTGTCGATGCTTTCAGACGCTTCATGCCAACGGCAATCTGTCCGATGGAGCATAAAAGTGATTCATCTGTAATGGCCACCTGCCGCCACTCAGCGGACGTCCTGCTGTGGAATTGGCGTGCAAATTTCAGTCTCGTCGCCGATGATCAGCTGTCAGCAAGGGTGCATGAATCGGCGCCTACTGCGAAGGCCCATAAGTAGCAGCGTTCGCTGAACGGTCGTTGAGGAGACACTCCTTGGTTCATGCGTGTGGTCAGTTGCTCAACAGTTGACCGTCTATTCACCAGTACACATCTCTGCAGTCATCGTTCACCCCTGTCGTCTATGGCCCGTCGTGCACAACAGTTGCCCGGGCGCTGGTATTGGACAGCGTCATCGTGTCATGCACGGTAAGCTTTAACCACCGTGGCACGCGAACAGTTCACAAAGTAAGCCGTTTCGGAAATTTTTCCACCCTTGGCTAATGATCACGTCCTTCCGCTTCACGAGAACGACTGCACTGTTTTCCGCGTCCCCCAACACGCTTTATACAGGGTGGTCCATTGATCGTGACCGGGCCAAATATCTCACGAAATAAGCTTCAAACGCAGAAACCACAACGAAAGAAACTTGTCTATATTGAAGGGGCAAACCAGATGGTGCTATGGTTGACCCCCTAGATGGCGCTGCCATAGGTCAAACGGATATCAACTGCGTTTTTTTTAAAAATAGGAACCCCTATTTTTATTACATATTCGTGCAGTACGCAAAGAAATATGAATGTTTTAGTTGGACCATTTTTTTCGCTTTGTGATAGATGGCGCTGTAATAGTCACAAACATATGGCTCACAATTTTAGACCAACAGTTGGTAACAGGTAGCTTTTTAAAGTAAAATACAGAACGTAGGTACGTTTGAACAGTTTATCTCGGTTGTTCCAAAGTGATATATGTACCTTTGAGAACTTATCACTTCTGTGAACGCATGCTGTTACAGCGTGATTACCTGTAAATACCACATTAATGCAATAAATGCTCAAAATTATTTCCGTCAACCTCAATGTATTTGGCAATACGTGTAACGACATTCCTCTCAACAACGAGTAGTTCGCCTTCCGTAATGTTCGCACATGCATTGACAATGCGCTGACGCATGTTGTCAGGCGTTGTCGGTGGATCACGATAACAAATAACCTTCAACTTTCCCCACAGAAAGAAATCCGGGGACGTCAGATCCAGTGAATGTGCGGGCCATGGTATGGTGCTTCGACGACCAATCCACCTGTCATGAAATATGCTATTCAATACCGCTTCAACCGCACGCGAGCTATGTGCCGGACATCCATCATGTTGGAAGTACATCGCCATTCTGTCATGCAGTGGAACATCTTGTAGTAACATCGGTAGAACGTTACGTAGGAAATAACCATACATTGCACCATTTAGATTGCCATGGGGGCCAATTATCCTTCCTTCCATAGTGCCGCACCATACGTTAACCCACCAAGGTCGCTGATGTTCCATTTATCGTAGAATTCGTGGATTTTCCGTTACCCAATAGTGCATATTATGCCGGTTTACGTTACCGCTGTTGGTGAATGACGCTTCGTCGCTAAATAGAACACGTGCAAAAAATCTGTCATCGTCCCGCAATTTCTCTTGTGCCCAGTGGCAGAACTGTACACGACGTTCAAAGTCGTCACCATGCAATTCCTGGTGCATAGAAATATGGTACGGGTGCAATCGATGTTGATGTAGCATTCTCAACACCGACGTTTTTGAGATTCCCAATTCTCGCGCAATTTGTCTGCTACTGATGTGCGGATTAGCCGCGACAGCAGCTGAAACACCTACTTGGGCGTAATCATTTGTTGTAGGTCGTGGCTGACGTTTCACATATGGCTGAACACTTCCTGTTTCGTTAAATAACGTAACTATCCGGCGAACGGTCCTGACACTTGGATGATGTCGTCCAGGATACCGAGTAGCATATATAGCACACGCCCGTTGGGCATTTTGATCACAATAGCCATACATCAACACGATATCGACCTTTTCCGGAGTTGGTAAACGGTACATTTTAACATGGGTAATGTATCACGAAAAAAATACCGTCCGCACTGGCGGAAGGTTACGTTATATCACGTACTTATATGTTTGTGACTATAACAGCGCCATCTATCACAAAGCGAAAAAAGTGGTCCAACAAAAACATTCATATTTCTTTATGTACTAGACGAATATGTTATAAAAAAATGGGGGTTCCTATTTTTAAAAAAACGCAGTTGATATCCGTTTGACCTATGGCAGCGCCATCTAGCGGGCCAACCACAACGCAATCTGGTTTCCCCCTTCAAGCTAGACAAGTTTCGTTCTTTGTAGTTTTTTCGTTTGACGCTTATTTCGTGAGATATTTGGCCCGGTCACTATCAATGGACCACCCTTTATACCTTCCACTGCCAATGCTGCTGCCTACTGACTCTGAGTGGTTAATGTACGTTGATTTTCAACATACGCTGTGGTCTCAGTTATGTGGCTGGACCGTGTAACTGTGTACGCAACAGTATTGTGATCACAGGTCGTGCAGCATATGGTGTGAAAAAAACTGGAGCATATGATCTACCACTACAGGCAAAATTTTCCTGAAAAGGTAAATTGGTGCATTAGTTCGCTGAGATTTTGCTTGCCATATTGTCACGCAGGTCTATATAAGTGTACTAATAAATTGTCAGTTTTTATTTGATGTTATATAATTGAAGACTGGTGTTGGAAAACGCTCTAAGAGCCATTTTTCACAAAACGCGTTTTCTGTGTTATCATGTTCTTAGTGCTCTGTTGCATGTCCATAGACTTGATGTAAGTGCCAAACCACGGTGAAAATCTTTCAAACACATGTTAGTAAGTGGTGCATGGTTTAATGCCACGCTGTGCTTTCCTCTGGAGTTCCAAAATTTAAAGGAAGTCAGAAGTGGTTTTCGTTGACTACAGTTCAACAAGCTAAAAACCGAGTGCTGTATTTGTGTACTTGTATTATCAAAGAAAATATCTCCATATTAATGACAATTGGCACGAAAACATTCTTCTTTCTGTTTAATCTAATGCCGATTCTTTTGACACCTAGGATGTGCGCAAAATACATGTTGATTCTTGGAAATAAGAAATAAATCAATCACCCACTGTTAATAATGCTATTTATTTACACAAATAGCGCCGTTACAGGTTTGGAACGAACCGCAATCGCGATAGGCTACAATCCGACGTTTATCAAAGTCGAAAACGTGATGGTACGCATTTCTCCTCCTTACACGAGGCATCACAACAACGTTTCACCAGGCAACGCCGGTCAACTGCTATTTGTGTATGAGAAATCGGTTGGAAACTTTCCTCATGTCAGCACGTTGTAGGTGTCGCCACCGGCGCCAACCTTGTGTGAATGCTCTGAAAAGCTAATCATTTGCATATCACAGCATCTTCTTCCTGTCGGTTAAATTTCGCGTCTGTAGCACGTCATCTTCGTGGTGTAGCAATTTTAATGGCCAGTAGTGTACATGCAAAACGACTTGAAATGAAATTACCACATGCACTTAATCGCGAGTAAGGCAAATGCTAGACTGAGATTCATTGTAAGAATCCTCGGTAAATGTAGTCCTTTAGCAAAGGAAGTTGCTTACAAAACACTCTTTCGACGAATACTTGCATATTGCTCGTCGGAATGGGCTCCGTACCAAACAAGACTGATAGAGATAATAGAGAAGATCTGCAGAAGAGCAGAGTGTTTCGATACAATTTCATTTAGTAACCACGAAAGCGCCACGGAGATAATCAACCAACTCCAGTCGCAGATCCTGCAACAGAGACGTTCTGCATCACTCTGTGGATTATTATTAAAGCACCGAGAGCGTTCATTCTTAGAAGAGTCAGCCAATATATTGCTTCCTTCTAGGCATATCTCGCGAAATTCCATGAAGATAAAATTAGAGATTCGAGCGCATACGGAGGCTTACCAACAATCGCTCTTCCCGCGAACTATTCGCGACTGTAACAAGGAAGGGCGGAAGTACACAAAGTACCCTCTGCCACAAGCCGCAATGTGGCTTGCGTAGTGTGGATGTAGTAGTAGGTTTCGGCATTGGGTGCCAGAAACTGAGCCGCCATGTAGTCGTCATACAAGAAGGCCGACCAAGGAAACTGCATCAAGTGTTGCTATTGTACGAGAATGCCCGTCTGCAATATGATTTGACTAAATAATTATCCAGGACCAATGCTAGATAGCAGTCCCTACCGCACTTATTCCTGTAATCTTGTGCCATCAAATATTTAACTTCCTTGCTCCTCATCGCATAACCACCAAGAAAATTTCTTTGTAGATCAAAATGCACTTTAAACTTGGATTGACGACATTTTTATGGTTCAAAAAATTGACTTGCAATCTGTCGTCTTTACAAAGGACTGTAAAAATGGCTCTGAGCCCTATGGGACTTAACATCTATGGTCATCAGTCCCCTAGAACCTAGAACTACTTAAACCTAAGTAACCTAAGGACATCACACAACACCCAGTCATCACGAGGCAGAGAAGACATTGTTATGTCCGAACTAGTAGATTTTTACAGGTATGGAATAAAAAACTGTTCTAGTTAACATGAGAGAATATATGATTGACGAATAACTTCTCTTAGGATTTCCTGTAATTTTCAATAAAACAAAGAGAAGAGATTTAAAAATTTGCACTGTTCTAATCTAGATGAATTGCAATTTACCATAATAAGCTTATGACGAAAGTTTAATTTAATAAACCAAATAGTACCCGCCGTACGATCCTGCGCAAAAAATCATACACCTCGATGTGATCTGTGTCTACATGAAGTACTGTGTCTTATCCAAGAGGCATTTCGGGACTATCCTGAAAGTATGTGATTGTGGCAGTGAGAGTTGGCCCGAAAAGAAATCCATTTAAACTATTCAATGCCACACAGAAATCAACCAAATTGTACACTATGAGATCAAAAGTATCCGGACACCTGGCTGAAAATGACTTACAAGTTCATAGCGCCCTCCATCGATAATTCTGGAATTCAGTATGGTGTTGGCCCACCCTTAGCCTTGATGACAGCTTCCACTCTCGCAGGCATACCTTCAATCAAGTGACTGAAGTTCTCTTGGGGAATGGCAGCCCACTCTTCACGGAGTGCTCCCCTGAGGAGAGGTATCAATGTCGGTCGGTGAGGCCTGGCACGAAGTCGGCGTTCCAAAACATCCCAAAGGTGTTCTATAGGATTCAGTTCAGTGCTCGGTGCAGGCCAGTCCATTACAGGGATGTTATTGTCGTGTAACCACTCCACCACAGGCCGTGCATTATGAACAGGTGCTCGATCGTGTTGCAAGATGCAATCACCATCCCCGAATTGCTCTTCAACAGTGGGAAGCAAGAAGGTGCTTAAAACATTAATGTAGGCCTGTACTGTGATAGTGCACTCAAAGCAACAGGGGGTACAAGCCCCCTCAATGAAAAACACGACCACACCATGACACCACCACCTCCGAATTTTACTGTTGGCATTACACAGGCTGGCAGATGACGTTCACCAGACATTCGGCATACCCACTCACTGCCATCGGATCGCCACATTGTGTACCATGATTCTTCACTCCACACAACGTTTTTCCACTGTTCAATCGTCCAATGATTACGCTCCTTACATCAAGCGAGGCGTCGTTTGGCATTTATCGGCGTGATGTGTTTCTTACGAGTTGCCGCTCGACCATGAAATCCAAGTTTTCTCACCTCCCGCCTAACTGACATGGTACTTTCACTTTGGAATTCCTGTGTGATGGTCTGGATAGATGTCTGCCTATTACACACTACGACCCTCTTCAACTGTCGGCGGTCTCTGCCAGTCAACAGACGAGGTTGGCCTGTACGCTTTTGTGCTGTACGTGTTCCTTCACGTTTCCACTTCACTATCATATCGGAAACAGTGGACCTAGGGATGTTTAGGAGTGTGTAAATCTCGCGTACACACTTATGACACAAGTAACACCCAATAACGTGACCACGTTCGAAGTTCGTGAGTTTCGCGGAGTGTCCCATTCTGCTCTCACACGATGTCTAATGACTACTGAGATCGCTGACATGGGGTACCTGGCAGGAGGTGGTAGCGCAATGCACCTAATATGAAAAACCTATGTTTTTGGGGGTGTCCGGATGCTTTTGATCACATGATGCATATTCACAAAAAACTAAAAATTATCTCGGCATAAGCAGAAAGTTATAAGTTCTGGCAAATGAGTAACGTCGCAATTTATTATATTTTTCGCCTTTTGATGTTTGGGGTACTAAATTGAGGTATCGAGCAGGCTTAAAATACAGAAATTAAGATTCTCCTACCCATTTTCGGTCTGGAAGTTTGTAGCTGGGGAAGAAAAGAGGTAAAAATGTGACAGAGATTCTTAGACTCCAGTGACATTGGAACCAAAACTGAATGCATTTTCCTCTTAGAAAAGTGGCAAAGTTTCTTTCTCTACAAGCATCGAGCCAGTGCTACTGCCAATATACTCTTATACCAATAGTGATTCATACACAGATAATTCACAATGTAAATTTTGATTGAGACCCGAATTTCTCCTGGCGTATACAATGTTGAAATATCATACGGGAATGCAGCCGGGTGGCGTCGTCGACAACCACCGATATTTCGCCAGGTCCACACCGTTTCATTTTCAAGGCAAAAGTGTAAAAATGTAGGCGTTTTGCAAGGTAATTTAAAACCTCGAATTGCGGAGTAGTTCTGGACACACACACACACACACACACACACACACACACACACGCACATCCAATATAAATAGTAGCGCCATCACACAAGCAAAGATGACAGACGTCAAAAGTTATCGATAGTGAAAATTAATAACCAATCAGTGCACATGCACCATGTCCTCCGAACCCCTGATGGTCTTAGCGAATGCTACGAGCAGTGAGGCTATTTGCGCGTGACAAGTGGTGAATTTAGGGTGGACGGGACGCGTGTCCGGATGGCCGAGGCGGTTAAGGCCACTGTTCTACAGGAGCACAGCTTTGGGGTTCGAGCCCCGGTACAGCACAAATTTTCAGCCTTCACCACTGTTTTATTTTAATGCCTGGAGGCGGCTATATGCCGGGAAGTTACAGAATGAAACTTTCAGTCAGACTGCGACCGTGAAGCACCGTCCAGCCAAACCCAAAAAAGCCCAAATTTTTGAAGCAATAATTAAATGAGGCCTAAACTATTCCTTGGAAACAAAATACAACTGTCAACGAGTGCAACAATGTTACTCACAATCAGCCTAAGAGGAAGCCCTTCCTTGTGAACCTTCATAAGGCCATATGACCTATGAGCACAATAAGAATAAAGACTCTTCATCGTGTCTTGAGACAAGGAACGTCCCTTGAGGGGGCTGTCAGTCTTTCTTCCAACACATTTTGTGGTGTCGGCACCTATCTTGCAATACGCCGAATCAGACAGTAAACGCTGCATCTTTTGAACATATTCCCACTTATCCAAAACAACTGCAACATTGCCCTTGTTCGCAGCTAAAATAACAATATCCGGATCAACTCTAAGTGACCGTAAAGCAGGACCCCCAGCTGCTGTTAAACACACATCAAAAAAAGTTTTGCATCATACCGGTTCCTAGAACTCCTGAAGATAGACGTTGGCGGTGAAGTCCTCATTTCTTGTAATACAATATATAAATTGTCACAACTGCAAGGTATAGGGTTGTTCAATAAACTCCGCAGCAGCAAAGTAACATTGCAATGTGCGTTGTCGTTATCGCTGAGGTGCCGTGATCAAAATATTGTTCTAACATTTTCCAAAGTTGTGCATCATATTAAATCTTCTGCCGCCAGTCGCATCAAGTAACGAGCTGGCCTAGCTCTTGTTCATGATAGGATCCATTACACTCTTTGCTCCATCGTATCATATCGCAAAACGCCTTGCTACTCAGTTTAACCGATTAGCCGATCGGTGTGAGCATCACATTAAGACTCACTGGATTTCTTACAACGATTAAATGGAATACATTTGAATGAATTTGATATTCTAGCAAGTTTTGATATGATGTGTCCCTTCATTTGCGTTCCTCTGTCTGATTCATTACAGTTAATTGAGATTAATTTTGGTGTTGAATTAACCAACCTACTTCGAAATGTGTTGGTTTCCACTTACTTTTAATTCAGTGACCAATACTAGAACCAGACAGGTGGAGTTACGATGGGAAGTCCGTTGCACTTATTATTGCCGATTTATTTATGGAAGACTCTGAAAAGTGCCTTGGATACAGCAGTTTTAAAACCTGCTTATTTTTTAGATCTGTAGAAGACACTTTTGTTCTTTGGCCTGACACAAGTGAGACTCTTTTGAACACTTGAATTCAGTCAGCCCAAATATTTGCTTCACGATAGAAGTGGAAAAGGATGGCTGTCTTGCCTTCCTTGATGTATTGGTGAGGAGGAAGTTTGATGGTACGTTCGGACATACCATTTATAGCAAGGCCCTCACACTGACTTACATCTACAGGCTTATAGTTGTCACCTTACGAGGCGGCAGCAAAGTATACGGTCTTTTTGCCTTACGCAGAGAGCATTTTCATTTATTTTGTTAAAGCAGCAAAGCGCAGCTTGGCGTTCTCGTACAGTAGCAACACGTGATGCAGTTTCGTTTAGTCGGTTTTTTTATAAGGCGACTGCACGGTGCCTCAGTTGTTGGCAGCCAATGCCAACTGCGGTGGACACACCCCGGGGATGCAGTTTGTAACACAAAATACCTTCTTTGTGCCACCTGATGCATAAAGTTACGTTTTGAGGACTCAAATTGCTCTTTGCTTCAGATATTTTTTGTCAGAGCCAACGATTATTATTTCTTTCATGAAGTTAATACGTGGTGGTATATGATACATGGTGCAAGGTACATAGCCATACAAAAAACGTTTTAGGTTATTTACTTAAATAACTTACCTTTCTTTGAAAGGGCACGGTCAGTTTCCTTCATCTTCCTTCCCAATCCTTCCTTCTGATTCGTCTCCAATCACCGCGTCATAGACAGGTGTTTTAACCACAATCATCTTTCCTTCCTATTTCCCTCAACAATGTCCACTGAATGAAAGCGTCTATCTGAAGGTTAAATGGTTGCAGTGCATCATATTTACCAAAAATGGGGTGGCCATTGCGGTAAATCGTAAAAACATCCTTCTTCAAGACCGTTGTTCTTGAATATGACTCATAATTCATGTGAAAACCATCCTACTTGGAATGAGAAAACCATTCTCTGAAGTGCCACGCACGGCACAAATGTCTCCAGGTGCCTCTGCTGCTTTCAACTCCCTATTAAATCCAAAGAGAACAAAATGTCACAAACGTTCGACCTTTTTTCTATGTCACGCCCTATCTTCTACCACTTAAACAACGATTCTCAAAACTTTCAAATGTGGAGCATTCAATAACTCACCACAAGAACCGTTCTAGAATCTCAAATAGAAAGTGTCGCTCGACAAACACATTAGCAGCCTGTGTGATAACACACCAAACAAAATATCCAAGAACTTACGCTCCAATCTAATTTTTCAAGTAAATTTTGTCTAGATGGATTCCCTACTTCAGTATTCTTCACGTCATATGATGCATGAGATAAGATCATACAGCCCTTGCCTATGCAATAGCATGAGACGAAATACATTTTAAAAATATAAAGAGGACACTGTACTCACAATTTCGTCTTTACGTTCAACCTGCGTCAGATTTACCACTAGACCTTAACTAAACACAAAGCGGCTCAAGTAAAAAGCACCACTCCCTGCAGAAATTTTCTGATCTTACTGTGTTGCTAATTCGTGCAGATAGCCGTTACGATTTTTTGTCTCAGTCACTACAAAATAAAGTCAGATGTACGCATTAGGTATCAGAGGCGGATGGTGAATGGGGAGGCGGGCTAACGAGGAAATTAATGTTTTGAACTGACTGTAATTCACCTCCAGGGTCTCAGAATTATTCAGCATGGAGCATCCTTCGTTAAAAATCGTTACCTAGTCCTCTGCGAAGTGCAGTGGTCTGTTGGAATGTTTCTAGCTTAATCTTCTTAAGGTATATGTTGGATTCACGCTTCAGATAAATATTTTTAACAAGTGTGAAAACATCCTCTGTCAATGGAACCACACTACCTACTGAAGGGGATTCGGTGTAGGTTGGGCCATGTCAGAGGCTGAAATCGTAGCAAGTAGAAACTCTTACACCAGAAATTTTATGTTATTAGAGAACTAATCCTTACGTAAAATCTCAGGTTACGTATTTTTTATTGTAATTGAACTTGAGATGTTGAAAATATCGGTGGTGCACTGGGATTCACAATCAGATCGCCCCTTTGGCTTGATTTGACCTCTTTGGGACGATGTAATTCCATAGCCGAGATTGCAACTCCTCGAGATTTTCACGGAAGGCGTGTGTCTGAATTTGAATGCTGGTCTGGCACAAGAATTTGCACCAGCTGCTGTGGCCGAGTGGTTCTAGGCGCTTCAGTCCCGAACCGCGCTGCTACTACGGTCGCAGGTTCGAATCTTGCCTCGGGCATTAATGTGTGTGATGTCCTTAGGTTAGTTAGGTTTAAGTAGTTCTAAGTCTAGGGGACTGATGACCTCAGATGTTAAGTCCCATAGTCCTCAGAGTCATTTGAACCAAAATTTGCATCATGCCATTTCAAGTTGTAGCATGTGCACACCAAACTGAAGATGAAAAGTAGTTATGATTATTAACGTCTCTTTAAGCGTTGTCAACATCAACATCAACGATAGGTGCCTGCTTCGACTCTCACTCGGACGCAAAATTTTTCAATACATCCTGCCTCCGGTTCAAAATAATTCAGTAGTTAACGTCTCTTCGAGTGTAATCAACAATGATGATATGTGCAGTGTTCCAGTCCCAATTAGCACAACATTTTTGTCACGTTATTTCCAGTTCATATATGCGCACATATCGCTGCTGATGAAATAAACCCATATTTAACCTCTATTCGTGTACTGAAAACGATGGTGATAGGTGCCGGCTTCGAATCTCAGGAAGCCAAAACGTTTTCATCTCGTCATTTCAGCTTCAGTCGTATCACAACTGGTGAAAATATTCGCTATCTAACATGTGATTGTGCTTAGTTAATAATCCTATTAGGTGCTGGATTCGAATCCCCGTCCAACACAAACTTTATTTAACTCTTTTTTCTTTTTTTTTTTCTAGTTTATACATGCGCACCCTTTGTTCTGCAGTTAGCCTCAAATGTCGGCCCTCTAAATTTTATCAATAAAATTTCCTCGAAAAGAAGGTCGTCTTGCCTCAACGGTTGCTATTTGAGTTCACGGTGCATCTCCGTAATACTCGCGTGTTGACCGAACATGCCACGCCGGTAACAAATTTAATCTCATGCCTGCGAATTGCTTTGATGCTCCGATCTGCTGGGGATCCAAAACACGTGAGCGGTACTCAATAATGAGTCGCACTAATGCTCTATACGCAGCCTCCTTCATGGATGAGCGACTCGCTCCTAAAATTCTCCGATTAAACCGAAATCGCCTATTTGCCTTCCCTACTACCGACCTACGTGCTCGTTCCATTTCACTTCGCTTTGCGACGTTACGCCTAGATATTTAATCGTCATGACTGTGTCAAGCAGCTCGCCGCCCACATTGTATACGAACATTATAGGATTGTTTTGCCTACTCATCTGATTTAACTTACATTTTCCTACGTTTAGAGTAAGCTGTCATACATTACCCCAGAAATTCTAAGACGTCCTGTACCTTCTTACGACTGCAACAACGACGGCGCTTACTATTACACTACAGCCTCATCAGCAAACAGTCGCGGACAGCTGCACTCTATGTCAATCAGGTCATTTATATACCGTATACAGGGTGTTACAAAAAGGTACGGCCAAACTTTCAAGAAACATTCCTCACACATAAATAAAGAAAAGATGTTATGTGGACATGTGTCCGGAAACGCGTAATTTCCATGTTAGAGCTCATTTTAGTTTCGTCAGTATGTACTGTACTACCTCAATCAAATTGTAAATTTTCACAATCACCATGTGTGGGCTGACGAGAATCCGCACGCAATTGTGCAATCACGTCATCAACACAGATTTTCTGTGAACGTTTGGGCAGGCATTGTTGGTGATGTCTTGAGTGGGCCCCATGTTCTTCCACCTACGCTCAATGGAGGACGTTATCATGATTTCATACGGGATACTCTACCTGTGCTGCTAGAACATGTGCCTTTAAAAGTTCGACACAACATGTGGTTCATGCACGATGGAGCTCCTGCACATTTCAGGCGAAGTGTTCGTACGCTTCTCAACAACAGATTCAGTGACCGATGGATTGGTAGAGGCGGTCTAATTCCATGGCCTCCACGCTCTCCTGACCTCAACCCTCTTGACTTCCATTTATGGGGGCATTTGAAAACTCTTGTCTACGCAACCCTGGTACCAAATGTAGAGACTCTTCGTGCTCGTATTGTGGACGGCTGTGATACAATACGCCATTCTCCAGGGCTGCATCAGCGCATCAGGGATTCCATGCGACGGAGGGTGGATGCATGTATCCTCGCTAACGGAGGACATTTTGAACATTTCCTGTAACAAAGTGTTTGAAGTCACGCTGGGACGTTCTGTTGCTGTGTATTTCCATTCCATGATTAATGTGATTTGAAGAGAAGTAATAAAATGAGCTCTAACATGAAAAGTAAGCGTTTCCGGACACATGTGCACATAACATATTTTCTTTCTTTGTGTGTGAGGAATGTTTCCTGAAAGTTTGGCCGTACCTTTTTGTAACACCCTGTATAGAGAATAAGAGGGGGTCCCATCACAATTGCCTGGGGCACTCTTGACGACACCCTTGTCTCAGATAAACACTCGCCGTCCAGGACAACGAAATGCTTTCCTTTAGTTAAGAAATCTTCGAGTATGCTCGTACTTTCGGTAACAGTCTGCAGTGGGGCAGCATGTCAAACGATTTCCGAAAATATAGGAATATGGAATCTGCCTGTTGCCCTTCATTCATGGTTAGTAGGATATCATGTGAGCAAAAGGCAAGCTGAGTTTAGCACTAGCGGTGCTTTCTAAATCCGCGTTGAATCGTGGACAGAAGCTTTTCTGCATCAAGAAAAATTATTATATTCATACTGAGAATATCCTCAAGAATTCTGTAGCAAATCGATGCTAAGGATATTAGTATGTAAGTTTTCGAGTGCGTTATTTTACCCTTCTTATATATAGCAGTCACCTGCGCCTTTTACCAGCCTCATGGAACTCTGCTGGGCGAGAGATTCGAGATAAATGCAAGCTAAGCATGGAGCAAATGTCGAAGTATACTCTCTGTCAAACAGAATTGGGATTCCATCTGGATCTGGAGACTTACTTGTTTTTAATTATTTTCATTGCGTTTCAACGCCAGGGACCTCTAAACCTACACTATGTGATCAAAGGTATCCATAAGTATTGGAACAAGGGGGGCACCACCCCAAAGTACCGTTATCCAAGATGGCGGCGATGACATCATTCATGATGGCAGCGATAGCGTCACCCAAGATGGCGGCGATAGCGTCATCAAGATGGCGGATTTTGGCGGCGGGTTTGAATTTTGGCAGGGAAGTGCCACCCCCCCCCCCCCCCAGCTGAGAAAAACGGTGCGAATTTCAAATTCCAACATGATAATGCGTCACACCAAGAAAAATGGCGGGAAAAAGGGACATGTCTTTATTATGTAACCGATTTCAAGCATGTGTGTTCGCCACTTAGTTCATATCATCGCCACCGGAGAGCGCCACTGTGATGTCATCCAAGATGGTGGATTTTGGCGGGAAGATACGACACTTGGGCTACCTCCACTAACTTAACCCCCCCCCCTCCCTCCCGCCCATAAAATGGCGAGAAGTTCAAATTCCAGTACGACAATGGCGAGAAAAACGGACTTGTCTTTATTATTTAACCAATTTCAAGCTGATGTGTTCGCCCCTTGGTCTGAAGAGCAAGGT
Source organism: Schistocerca serialis cubense (assembly GCF_023864345.2). Lineage (NCBI taxonomy): Eukaryota > Metazoa > Arthropoda > Insecta > Orthoptera > Acrididae > Schistocerca > Schistocerca serialis. The sequence continues at coordinate 887,088,095 of NC_064640.1, read as the reverse complement.
CGCACAAACCTTTCCGATCTCCCGTGTGCTAGCCGATCACACACAACATTGTTACCCTTAAGAAACTGAAGAAACAACTCCAGATGGTTTGTCCCCACGAAAGTGTAAACGAACTTCTCCTTCTCCACGACAACACAAGGCTTCCCACAACTCTGCGCGCCCGAGAGGAGCCCACAAAACTTCATTGGACTGTTGTTCTTCATACACCCTACAGCACGGATCTCGCACCTTACGACTTCCATCTTTTTGTCCCAATGAAGGGCGCAGTCTGTGGAAGCAGTACGTGGATGGTGTGGATGTTATTGCTGCAGCAAGAGGTTGGCTCCGATGTTGACCAGTACAGTGGTACCATGTGGGCATGCACGCCTTTCCAGTAACATGACGTACGGCCGTTGCATTAAATGGAGACTATGTTGAAAAATGGGGTTTTGTAGCCAAAAGAGTGGGAAGCAACATAGTGTATTGGAATGCAGAATAAAATCTACCGGTAACATTTCTAGAAGCCTGCCGCTAAATTGTTTCAATGTCTTCCTTCAATCCGACCTAGTACGGATCCCAAACACTCGAGCAGTACTCAAGAATAGGTCACACCAGCGTCCTATATGCGGTCTCCTTTACAGGTGAACCACTTAAAAAAAATGTATCGCATTACTATTGGACGTTCCTCATAATTACATTACACAGTGCCATGTTCTACACTACTATTCAGAGATATCTATCGGCAGAGGTTTGTAAATATGTAGAAATGAAGAATAAAGATGTAAAATGTTAATAAATTTCGTTTTATTTAAAAGCCTTAAGAGTTTTCACATAAAAAAATCGGAGGCATTACTTTTCAGCGCTCCCTAGTACATTCGTTTCGCAAGCTGTAACCTCAAGCAAATTGTGTCATTCGTTAATGATAGTAATTGAAAAGAAAGTGTAATTGCTTGTGACTTATGTAATCAGTAGTACAGTTATATAAAATAGTGAACATAGAAAGGGTATTTTAAAAATAATTTTGTTTCGTGATCGAGACACAGTCGAGCCCATTTGTTTCATCCTCTCAGAAAATTCCATTTTATCCCTGGAAAGGGTTGGGGCGAGGGGAGGGTTAATTATCACCAGATTGGGAACCATTCGTCTACAACCTGCAAAGCATGACCAACGTTGTCGGCAACCTTAATTCCTTCTGTGTTGTACCAGTAAGACCAGGCATCCAGTTTAAATTACAGCCGTGAACTGCAGTCGTTATTGCAAGATATCCGCTTTAGCTGAGGATCTTGCAGAAAGAGTTAGGGTGGCAACAAGCATGCAAGACAAAGTCCGTGTGATTGCAGGAGTCAAAGGGGAAAATTTTTTAGGTAAGATTTAGATTACACACAGAGAGTATTGAAAGCAATTAGAGCAGAACAGGATCATAATAGATGTAATGATTTCCAGAAAGATAATATTAAGTTTCGTGTAGAGTTAACATGGAAAAAGGAGTTGCAACCTATGTAGGAGTTGGACACAAAGTTAAAATATTGAAACAAATAGTTTTTCTGTTGATCAGAATCTAGAAGGATGTGCTTGTGAGCTGTTGCTGCAGAGTACTTATCTGATAATTGTAACAATCTATAGATCTCCTCTCTGAAACTTTCAGCTACATATTTATGAGAAATTTGGATGCATTATTGAGTTACCTGTCAGACAAGAAGAAACAGTTAATGATGTGTGGAGATTTCAGTGCAGGTTTCTTAGAATATACGGATAATAAAAATGAACTAGAACTATTATTTGGATGTTTCAGTCTAATTTGAGTACAGTGGTCTGTTTTCCAATCGTGTGCAAGAAGAGTAGGGCACTGAGTGATAACATTTTTATAGACAGTGCTCAGGCAGAAACAATTATTCATACCAGTCGCTAATGGACTATCTGATCATGATGCACAATTAATACAAATAATCTCTGCAATTGAAATACAGGGGAAATACAACGGTAATAAAGAAATCCGGAGTTCTAGCTGACAGCCCTTACGAGCACATGGCATATCATACCTTTTTTTTGCAGTGAACACACAGTGCGTAGTGGGGGGATCACACTGTTGTAGAAATAATTCAAAAGCCAAAGCCAATGATTTTATATCAGCCCGTCTGCCTCGTGTATCGTTATATCCAAATGGTTTATAAATGTAAATCTACATTCAGATCCGAGACGGCACCTGTAGTGTGTTGAAACCGGTTACCCAGTAAACAGTATTTAAACGATCTTGGCTTTTGAGTTATTTATATACCGTTTTTTGCCAGCGTCCAACAGCGTGTCCTTAGGAGTGGAGGAGTAATGCAAATTAACTGCAGTATGTTGCAGGATCTAGAGTTGACATCTTAGGTAACGCAGAATTGATACAGGCGTCAAGTTTAACGCATGCAGTACGTCTCGGTTTTCAAACGGTGTCTTTTGTTTGTCTGTGAGCGGTTGGGGGAGGGGGGGAGGGAGAGGGAGAGGAGGGGATACAGTTGGATTAGGAAAAGTGACAGGTAGTGGAGGGGGGAGGAGGGGGAGCTGGAACAGGAAGAAGCGAGGATGGGTACATGGTGGTCTTGAGGTTGGCTCTGTAGCTGGTAGAATGAGTAGACATGAGGAAGGTTTTGTGGGTCAGGTAGAGGGAACCTGTTCGAAGTTCTCTTAGGATGTGAGAAGGAGGGTGTAGAGAGGGAGGGTGGTGTTGGGGCAGGCGCGGCGGCTGCTCGGGATTGGAGAGGATGCAGGAGATAAGATACACTGTTCAAAAGAATTACGGGCGCACGTGTATCAATGTCCGGTATGTTAAATATGTTTTGATGCGTACCTGTGGTCTTATGGCATGGCTTGAGATCTTCACTTTAAGTTTAGGTAAGAATTAAAATCATTCGCCATCTATTGGCTGTATTATGCTCTATAGTGTCAGGTGTTTCCTCAGAAGGAAGTGAGTACCGGTGTCCCAGTGTTTTCTAGAGAGCTACACAGAGGGCAGTTACATTTGCGGAGGTCGTTTTCAACCAGGCACATGCAATGCGACATCTTAATTCAGTGCAAGTTGCAAGGGCGGTCTGTTTGATCAAAAAACGGTGGACTTCCGGTCGTGTTCTTGCCGATGCCAATGCTTCTCCATGTGTCATCCAAATCTTGTGGACACGCTAAATGGAGACAGGTCAGTGTACAAGGTGACTTGGACAAAGTCGCTGACGCGTTGCAATATCACGTGAAGACCGATACCTGGCCAGCTCTGCGTTGCGGCGTCGTACGGACAGCTCCAGAGCACTACACGACGGTCACAGTAGGGCCACTGGAGCCGCTGTGTCCAATCAGACTGTAATGAACAGGATACGAGAAAGCACTGTACGACCCAGGCGTCCTGTTCGCATACCTCGCTTGACACGACAACATCTTGCAGTTCGCATTCACTTCTGCTGTTTCTACGCCAACAGGCAATTTCGTCACTGGCGAAACGTGTTATTCGCAAACGAGTCCAGATATCTTCTGACGCAAAGAGATATTCGTATATGGATACCCGTCGTGAGCGGTACCTGTCGAATGTTGTCCAGGAAATCGACTGATTTCCAAGAATCATTGTTAACAGCACACAGATATTGTCGTCGTAAGCGACAGTCTTACCGCCAGGCAGTACATTGAACAGACTCTGTTGGACCATGCGGTGGCTGCTGCATTCGGTGGTGGCCCTGAATTCCTTTTAATGCCTGGGTCCATGTCGCGGGTGTCAGCAGGGATGGACTCTCATTGAAGAATGGGAAGCGACACCACAGAACAGAGAATGCCACTTAGATGTCAGGCAATGATAAACGCTCTCAGAGATCGTACACGTTACTGAAGCTCTCAAAGTCCAATGAAAAGCACCCATGATGACGGGATGAATGATTGTCACTTATTGGACATTTCAGTTCTTTTTATTTAAACGATCTAGGCTGTAATGATGTTATGTTGTGTACTTAATTTATGAAAGATAAAGGTGCACTTTGGTAAGATACCCAGTCCTCAGTTATTGCTCAATGGAGTATGGCAGACACCCAAAGTCATGTTCCCCTAATTCCTTCGTGCAGTGTATAAAACAATTACGAAGGTGTCCGAGGCGTTTCAAGAGAGGGACTAATTTTGTCTACTGGTAGAGAGTGCGTGTATGTGAGCGAAGACAGATACAGAAGGGGAGCGAAGTGTATGACACTCTAGGACTCGTGGGGAGTGGTAAAATTTTCCTTGCGCGGAGATCCAAGCTACATTGAGGAAGATGAAGATGAGTCGACTCAGGCTTTTGTACGCAGCTTAGGATCAGTGTTTGGTCACACGATTAGTTCACGTGACAGTCTTCAGTGGGAGCCCGATGTACCATCTGCACAACGCTAGTTCTCATTTGCTTAGCATGTGTCAAGCTGTTGCCCATTTTTATTTATTTTATTTTATTTATTTGTTTATTTCTGTAGAATATGCAACGCTATCTGTAACGCCAGTAGCACCCTACCTTTCAGGTAAAGCCGAAAAAACAACTGCCGTCTTACAGCAGCCGCTAGTGTCCTTAAAGGACGATGTATATTCTGAAATAATAATTAAGTAGTAGAAACCGTCCAGGCCAGGGACAGTGGTGGAGAAAAGACCAGAAAAGCACATTCAGTGTGTTGTGGAAGGCGAGCAATCTCTGGCGAGGAACAAGTGACGCCTCCGCTGTGAGGGGACCTAAAGCAAAATTTACGACACGTGTCCCGAGCGCCGCGGTTGAACGCAACTGTAAAGGCACGGCGCAGCCACTGGGCCCCCCACCACACCCGGATTTACGGGGGGAGGGGGGACGAGGGGAGAGGACGGCAATTTCAGGGGCGCCAAATTCATATTCTTGAAGGAAAAAACCTTGTTTCACAAAGTGCGTAGCATCCAGCTCATGCGGGTCTATCGATTATTCATATGATTTTGTAATGCATCCGTGCCCGCATCTCGTGGTCGTGCGGTAGCGTTCTCGCTTCCCACGCCCGGGTTCCCGGGTTCGATTCCCGGCGGGGTCAGGGATTTTCTCTGCCTCGTGATGGCTGGGTGTTGTGTGCTGTCCTTAGGTTAGTTAGGTTTAAGTAGTTCTAAGTTCTAGGGGACTGATGACCATAGATGTTAAGTCCCATAGTGCTCAGAGCCGTAACGCATCCGTGTTGGTTTCTGAACATTTTTGAACACATTTTAAACTGATTTCTGAACGAATCATATGTTGACTTTTGAATGCGTGCATAGCGCATGTGATGTGTCTGTCAGGGGAATCCTCGTCACATCTAGAAATAAAAAAACTTTCCCGCAGACAAAAAGGGGACAGAGCTACACGAGCTTAGCCGAATAAACCCGAAGGGGTGAATGCCAATCGCTGTTCGTTTATGCTCTTCATTGGGTGTGCTAATGATAAGCGTTATTGTAAATATTAGTGAAATCCATACATTCAGACTACCAGAGTGGAAATAAACGACAAACAGGAATAACAGGTGAGAAAGATTACATATTAGCTTCTCGGTGTATCCAAGAAAATGAAATTTTGACATAACATTTTTGCCATATCACTACACTACTAATGGTCACTTTTACAGTCCCCGGCTAGCAGCCGCGTAAGTTCAATTTTCGAACAGCGCGGGAAACACCTAACCAGAGAATAAAGGCGGGCGAACAGAACCGGTGATTCTGGAAGGATTAGTGAAGTTAACCGGAGAATAAGTTTTGACAGTGTCAGGAAAAGCTACAGAACTAATGATGACAAGATTATTTTTTAGAACGAGGAAGGAGAAGCAACGGGGATATCACATAGATTATATGGAATAGTATGACGATTCAAAATTTATACAAAAATTTCGTGCAACTACTACTTTTCGATCTCACACTTGAGAATCTGGAGCATATGAATGAAATGTGAAGCTGTTTCCTACCATAAAACGTTTTGCTTGTAATAGGCCTAATAGACATTTGATATTGGTACTTCGTGAATTGTATCCTGGTGTTACTTAAGTAAACGAAGTAGATAAAAATTACCATTTGTGCCAAAACTGTCTCGCTTATTTGGCGTCTGTTACAATTGCTGCCATATTAGAAAGACCTACTTTGTTTTATCTTGCAGACAGTGACAAAATAAGTGTAATCAAATCGAGAAACCACACCAGTCTTGAGATAATCCCAGCCACTATTAATTGTGAGGTTTTTTTTTTAATGGGGGGGGGGGGGGGGCTAGGATGTCAAACCGTCCGACTTGGAGCAGGAGAGGTACCACAGAACAATTTAATTTCCGCTGCCTGAATATAGGTTTGATAGCTTCCATTACAAGTATATACATTATAATTCAACAAAGCAGCTACAGTGACGTGCGATAGAAGAATGTTGTATGAAGAGGTGTGGCACTGCATTTTAGCACACTTAAGACCAAATAACATGTCTTACATTTCCGCGAATATATGTGTTTGATATATCACAGTCTTCATGAGGATGCGCGCAACAAAAAAAAAACATATTTTTCAAAAATTCTTCTTTTTTTTAATTTTTGACCTCCTATCTCAAACGCTCGAGGTGAAGGGAGTATTTCATTCTGTGTTTTAGACAGAATATTCCGTACACACACCATCTATTCACTGCTGTAAGAGACTCTGTAAAACGGTATCATTTGTATCAGCAAACAAAATTTCAAGCAGATTGTTAGTAGAATACAAGGAAAGGTATAGAATGCCACGATCGTAGCCTAGAGAGTAGGATGCTGCGGATCAGTGAAGAGGGTATCAGGAAGTGGAAGTGGAGTTTTCGGTGACTATGCGTGTGAATCTTATTCCAACCTTGTCATGCGTCCACCCCCTTCAGTACCATTATTCTTCATATCACTACTGTATTTGAAACTATCTAATGAAAAATATTTAATCAAAACCTATTCAAAATGTATGTCATTTAAGAAAAGGGAAATGATCACTACAAATGAAAAATAAAATGAATTCAGAACTTATTTAACTATCTCTAAGTTGCAAGTCTAACATACAAATTCCTTTTAATAAAATTACTCATTCTTTTTAATCCTATCATAGACATCGAGCATTACTGAAGAGTAAAATCGTTATCAGTTTTACTTTTAAGTTACTGTATCAAATTCTCTCTTTTAACTAACAGGAGTGGACTGAACTTGCTAACACCTTGGACATATAACTGGTAAACCTTGTCCCTTACCTAACACTCAAAATGACTGAACAATGAAAATTAACTCACCACAATAATCGTGAAATGCACGCAAAGCAACGCGACAAATACCTTTTGGTTGCTGAGTCGTTTCTGCGTAAAAACTAAATCCAAAAAATCTTTCGTCCAGTAATATTCCATTCTCAGCTCTTCTCCGCTTCTAAAAATTTCTCGTCTTCGAAAGGGAACCACGATCTGAACCAGGTCTCCTCAGCAAGCCAACCGATCACCGTCACATCTCGGCAAGACTCGACTACGACTCGTTCTCTCCGCTACTGCCGTTCTGTCAACCGCGCGCTATTTTACTCATCAATGCTTTTCTTAATACTCAAAGACAACGTATCCTTTCATGTATCCAAGCTTTACAAATGTATATTTATGGATATTAAAGTATTTGCAGTCGATTTGTTACACAAATGAATAATTATGTAAGTGTAGACCTGATATGGCTCAAATTCAAAGATACAGTATCGACAGCAATAGATAGATTCATATCGCATAAGTTAATGAGAGACGGGACTGATCCACGGTGGTACACAAAACACGTCAGAACACTGTTGCGGAAGCAACGAAAAAAGCATGCCAAATTCAGAAGAAAGCAAAATCCCCAAGACTGTCTAAGTTTCACGGAAGCTCGAAATGTAGTGCGGACGTCAATGCGAGATGCTTTTAATAGTTTCAACTGTCTCAAAATATGGTAGAAAACTCAAAGAAATTCTGGTCGTATGTAAAGTACACCAGTCGCAAAAAACAGCCAATACCGTCACTGCGCGATAGCTACGGAAATGTTACCGATGATGGTGCCACTAAAGCGGAGTTACTAAATACAGTTTTCCGTAATTACTTCAAGAAAGAAGATGAAGTAAATATTCCAGAATTCGAAACCAGAACAGCTGTTAGCATGAGTGATATAAAAGCAGATATCTTAGGTGTTACGAAACAACTCAAATCACAAGGCAAGTCTTCCGGTCCAGATGGTATACCAATCAGGTTCCTTTCAGAGTATGCAGACACAATAGCTCCTTTCTTAGCAGTCATATACAACCGCTCACTTGACGAAAGGTCTGTGACTAAAGACTGGAAAGTAGCACAGGTCACACTAATATTCAAGAAAGGAAATAGGAGTAACCGATTGAATTATAGACCCATATCACTGACCTCAATTTGCAGTAGGATTTTGGAGCATATACTGTACTCGAACATTATGAATCACCTTGAAGAAAATGACTTATTGATGCATAACCAACACCGATTCAGAAAATATCGTTCTTGTGCAACACACCCAGCTCTTTATTCCCATGAAGTAATGAGTGCTGTCGACAAGGGATCTCAGATCGATTCCATATTCTTAGATTTCCAGAAGACTTTTGATACCGTTCCTCATAAGCGACTATTAATCAAATTGCGTGCATATGGAGTATCGTCTCAGTTGTGTGACTGGATTCGTGATTTCCTCTCAGAGGAGTCACAGTACGTAGTGATAGACGGTAAATCATCGAGTAGAACAGAAATGATATCTGGCGTTCCGCACGGTAGTGTCATAAAGGGCCTCTGCTGTTCCTGATTTACATAAATGATCTAGGTGAGCGGGCCGCGGTGGCCGTGCGGTTCGGGCGCTGCAGTCCGGAACCGCGGGACTGCTACGGCCGCAGGTTCGCATCCTGCCTCGGGCATGGGTGTGTGTGATGTCCTTAGTTAGGTTTAAGTAGTTCTAAGTTCTAGGGGACTTATGACCCAAGATGTTGAGTCCCATAGTGCTCAGAGCCATTTGAACCATTTGATCTAGGTGATAATCTGAGCAGTCCCCTTAACCTGTTCGTAGATGACGCTGTAATTTACCGTCTAGCAAAATCATCAGACGATCAATTCAAATTACAAAATGATCTAGAGAGAATTTCTGTATGGTGCGAAAAGTGGCGATTGGCACTAAACAAAGAAAAGTGCGAGGTCATCCACATGGGTACTAAAAGAAATCCGATAAATTTTGGGTATACCATAAATCGCACAAATCTAAGGGCCGTCAATTCGACTAAATATCTAGAAATTACAAATACGAGCAACTTAAATTGGAAAGACCACATAGATAATATTGTGGGGAAGGCGAAACAAAGGCTGCACTTTGTTGGCAGAACACTCAGAAGATGCGACAAACCCACTAAACAGACAGCCTACATTACACTTGTCCGTCCTCAGCTGGAATAATACTGCTGCGCGGTGTGGGATCCTTACCAGGTAGGATTGACGGAGGACATCGAAAAAGTGCAAAGAAGCGCAGCTCGTTTCGTGTTATCGTGCAATAGGGGTGAGAGTGTAACTGATACGATACGCGAGTTGGGATGGACGTTACTGAAACAAAGGCAGTTTTCTTTCGGCGAGATCTATTTACGAAGTTTCAACCACCAACTTTCTCTTCCGAATGCGAAAATATTTTGCTGAAACCCACCTACTTAGGGAGAAATGATAATCATAATAAAGTAAGAGAAATCACAGCTCGAACGGAGTTCGCAGCTCGTGGTCGTGCGGTAGCGTTCTTGCTTCCCGTGCTCGGGTTCGATTCCCGGCGGGGTCAGGGATTTTCTCTGCCTCGTGATGACTGGGTGTTGTGTGATGTCCTTAGGTTAGTTAGGTTTAAGTAGTGCTAAGTTATAGGGGACTGATGACCATAGCTGTTAAGTCCCATAGTGCTCAGAGCCATTTGAGCCATTTTTGAGCTCGAACGGAAAGATTTAGGTGTTCCTTTTTCCCACGCGCCATTCGAGAGTGGAATGGTAGAGAAGTAGTATGAAAATGGTTCGATGAACCTTCTGCCAGGCACTTAAGTGTGAATTGCAGAGTACCCATGTAGATGTAGATGAAGTAGATGTAGATAAACTCGTACTATGGAAAATTATGTCTCAGTAAAGAGATACATTACAAACACAGTCGATAAAAAATATTTATGAATAAAATTCATTCGTGATATAAGAGGCAGATAATGTGCTTCTCTAAGATTCTTCTATAACATAAGTCAAATTGATCTGTGAAATGGTTCTGTATTGTGCAAAGTAGGTGGCTTTCTACTTACACAAACCTTTCATACTTTGAAACCACATGTATATGATAACCACTATTAAATAGTAAATGCTTTACTTTTGTAACTATGATTGTTGGTTGTGTCATTAATGAAATGTATGACCCTTCATAGTATCAAGAAGTCGGACTATAAAGTTCTTACAGCAAATAAATAATTAAATATTCTGTGTCTTTATGTTTCCCACTGAATGTACAACAGAATGTACAACCTGCTAACAGAAGAGTTGGAGGAATAGAAATAGCACATATTCATCCATACAGTACTGAAGCTCCTATAGATTGTCACACTGCTGCGATTCGTCGTCGATTGAATGCTTTGATCTCAGGAGCTATTAGCATATCTGACTAGCTTTGTCAGTGGATTCAGGACTCCCACATAACACGTCGTTCTTAACTGGACGAAATTGTCAGATGTAAAAGTAGCTTCGCGAGTACCTCCACGGTGTGTTAAGAGATCTGCATCTACATCTACATGGATACTCTGCAAATCACATTTAAGTGCCTGGCAGAGGGTTCATCGAACCACCTTCACAATTCACTATTATTCCAATTTCGTATAGCGCGCGGAAAGAATGAACAACTATATCTTTCCGTACGAGCTCTGATTTCCCTTATTTTATCTTGGTGATCGTTCCTCCCTATGTAAGTCGGTGTCAACAAAATATTTTCGCATTCGGAGGAGAAAGTAGATGATTGGAATTTCGTGAGAATATTCCGCCGCAACGAAAAACGACTTTCTTTTAATGATGTCCATCCCAAATCCTGTATCATTTCTGTGACACTCTCTCCCATATTTCGCAATAATACAAAACGTGCTGCCTTTCTTTGAACTTTTTCGATGTACTCAGTCAGACCTATCTGGTAAGGATCCCACACCGCGCAACAGTATTCTAAAAGAGGACGGACAAGCGTAGTGTAGGCAGTCTCATTAGTAGGTCTGTTTCATTTTCTAAGTGTCCTGCCAATAAAACGCAGTCTTTGGTTAGCCTTCCCCACAACATTCTCTATGTGTTCCTTCCAATTTCAATTGTTCGTAATTGTAATACCTAGGTATTTAGTTGAATTTACGGCTTTTAGATTAGACTGATTTATCATGTAACCGAAGTTTAAGGCGTTCATTTAGCACTCATGTGGATGAGCTCACACGTTTCGTTATTTAAGGTCAACTGCCACTTTTCGCACCATTCCGATATTTCTTATAAATCGTTTTGGAGTTTGTTTTGATCTTCTGATGACTTTATTAGTCGATAAACGACAGCGTCATCTGTAAACAACCGAAGACGGCTGCTCAGATTGTCTCCCAAATCGTTTATATAGATAAGGAACAGCAAAGGTCATATGACACTACCTAGGGGAACGCCAGAATCACTTCTGTTTTGCTCGATGACTTTCCGTCAATTACAACGAACTGTGACCTCTCTGACAGGAAATCACAGATCCAGTCACATAACTGAGACGATATTCCATAAGCACGCAATTTCACTACGAGCCGCTTGTGTGGTACAGTGTCAAAAGCCTTCCGAAAATCCAGAAATACGGAATCGATCTGAAATCCCTTGTCAATAGCACTCAGCACTTCATCTGAATGAAGAGCTAGTCGTGTTTCACAAGAACGATGTTTTCTAAACCCATGTTGACTGTGTGTCAATAGACCGTTTTCTTCGAGGTAATTCATTATGTTCGAACACAATATATGTTCTAAAATCCTGCTGCATATCGACGTTAACGATTTGGGCCTGTAATTTAGTGGATTACTCCCACTATATGTTAATAGTCATAATATGTGTAAACGATCTGGAGGCTAACGCCAGAAGTTCCATGAGATTTTACGCAGATGCTGCTATTGTACACAGGGTAATCCAGCTGCCACTTCCTAAGGCCCGCAACGCCTTGAAATATAACGAACAAGGTTTCCAGTTCTCTCCCTCACTATGTGCAAACTGGTAACCCTACAGTAAAAATGAACGGGACATTTTTATAGGAAATTTAAAGTAGTTAAAATTTGTACTGGGATACGTTTGCAATAGAGGCAACAATTTTCGAATTATTCAAGAAAAAGTAAAAAAGTAATCTTCAAGCGCGTTTTTCTGGCATAACCCGAAAACCGTGGCCTCCAGCGAAAACGTATCCCAGTACAAAACTTAACTACATTAAATTCCCTACCAAAAAGTACTGTTCATTTCTTCTGTGGGACTAATGGTTTGCGCGTTGTGAGCGAGAGAATATTAACATCTCCATCGTAGTCTTTGAAGGCGCTGCTGGTTGCATAAATCACCCTGTTTAAGAAAGTCACAGCACAGACCCCCCCCCCCTGCGAAATGCAGGAAGACCTACAAAGGATCACTCTTCCTGGAGTGACTGGATGTTCATTCCCAGTTCGTATGAAGTGTAAAGTATTGCACACGTTGTTGTTGTGGTCTTCAGTCCAAAGACTGATTTGATGCAGTTCTCCATGCTACTCCACTCTGTGCAAGCCTCTTCATCTCCGAATAACTACTACAACCCACATCCTTCTAAAACTGTTTATTGTAATCATCTCTTGGTCTACCTCTACGATTATTATCCCTTCCCCCCCCCCCCCCCCCCCCCCCCCGCCACACACATACACCTAACTCCAATACCAAATTGATGATCCCTTGATGCCTCAGAATGTGTCCTGTCAACATATCACTTCTTCAAGTCAGGTTGTGCCACAAATTTCTTTTCCCCCCAGTTCTATTCAATACCTCCTTACTAGTTATGTAATCTACCCATCTAGTCTTCAACATTCTTCTGTAGCACTACATTTCAAAAGCTTTTATTCTACTTTTGTCTAAACTGTTTATCAACCACGTTTCACTTCCATACATGGCTGTACTCTGTAACGGGACATCCTCCTCTACCATTACTTCTCCTCAGCAGTAGTTGTCGAATCCAGTGTTATTTTTCGAATTTTGGACAGGTCAGTATTATCTTAGTTGCTTTTCTGAAAACTTTCATATAAATTTATACACAGTATGTCATATTTCAAGCTAAAGTTTAAGAAAATGAATTACTTTATAAAATGTTTTAGTCTCGATGTTATAATCGAGAAGTACTAATTCTGAATATACAGTTAAAATTATTTTTTAGAAACATTTGAAATTACGAATTATTGGCACACCCATGATTTATATTATTAATTATACAATACTGTACTCCTTACTATATTTAGTTCTGGATTTATTTATGAAATAATAATCGAAATTAATAATGTAACTGAAACTAAGAAAAATTCATTTGTTATGAAAAATTGTAAACCCTTTGAAATAATGTTATTTCTGCAGTGTGTGAGAGACGTAAGCATGCCTCTGATGTGATCGCACGTATTTTTGTATTTTGTGCAACAGTACAATTTTGGCTTTGCTAATGGCCGCGCGGAGTGGCCGCGGGGTTTGAGGCGCGGATTGCGCGGCCCCTCCCGCCGGAGGTTCGAGTCCTCCTTCGGACATGGGTGTGTGTGTTTTGTTCTTAGCATAAGTTAGTTTAAGTAGTGTGTAAGTCCAGGGACCGAAGACCTCAGCAGTTTGGTCCCTTAGGGATTCACACGTTTTGTTTATGTGAAAAATCGAAAGACTGTATGATACACTAAAATGTGTGTAAGTAGACTTATGTAAATACAAAAATTCTGCAACAACACTCTACAAATTTATTTAGATCATCCAACCATGAAGACCTAAAATATGACTTTTCAGCTTCAAGAGTCAGACCCCTAGACAAGAAAAACTCGAGCCAACTCCACAGGAAAAGCTAAGTAAACTAAAAAGTTTATTGTATTCTTCGCTCCTCTCAAATCTTCATAAAAGACTAATGTGGACAGTCTTCAATTTACTTTGCTGCCAAACTCATCTACTTCTTAAGTCTCTCATTGTCAAATCTAATTCCTTCAGCACCACCTGTGTGGTGTGCATACTGTAAGACCTTCAGTACACACAACATCAGATTATTTGACTTGTCGCTCTAACAAAGTAGGCAGTGTCAGCAATATGTCTCATGGTCTTATTGTGGCGTGTTTATCTTCTGCCGTTAGGTCAGACGATAGAAATGCCACTTGCACGCTTAGAGAAGCAGATTGACGGTGACCAACTTTAAACAGAACTTGATTAATTTTCACACACATTTATTAAAATAGTAACAAGCATAAACCTTACGTAACTTTATTCTGAATGCTATTTACAATTGACAATCTGAAGTTCCTTTGGTCTTGGTATGTTAATCTTATTCTCACATATCTCTGATACTTGACAAAGTGTCTATACATTTCTCTTCATGGCTATGTACAGGAATATGATAATCTTATTAGGCGCAGACTGAAACTTGACTATAGACTGGTACAGACAAATGCAGACTGGTACAGACTAATGCAGACAAATGCAGACTCATACAGACTAATGTAGACTGACTAATCGGAGGTCTGTACACTCGTTATAATACCTCACGCGTTCAGGTATCACTGCGCGAGTGTGATCCGTGAGGAGAAAAGGTTCTACGTTAGCAGCAATCTCATTGGCTGCGTTACATATTAATATGTGGATCGGCGGAAGCAGAATTTGGTCCGTCTCTAAGGCAGCGCCATCTTGTAGTGCGGAGACGGACGAGTGCTGCACCTGTGCTGTTGTGCTTAGCAGGGCGCGCTCTAGTGGGAAAGTTGTGTATGTGCTGGCTATGCGGAACTATGTACACAACAACCTGATTTAATTAGACTACATTCCATTATCCTTATTTTTCTTTTGCTGATGTCCATTTTATAACCTCGTTTAAAAACACTGCCCATTCCGTTCAACTGTTCTTCCAAGCCCTTTGCCGATTTTGATAGACTTACAGTGTCATCAACAAACCTCAAAGTTTTTTATTTCTGTTCCCTACTCCTAATTTTTCTTTTGTTTCCTTTACTTATTGCTCAATATACAGATTCCATAACATCAGCGATAGGCTTCAACCCTGTCACTCTCGATTCTCAACCACTGCTTCCCTTTCATGCCCCTCGACTCCTATAACTGCCATCTGGTTTCTGTACAAATTGTAAATAGCCTTTCGCTCTCTGTATTTTACCCCTGCCATCTTCAGAGTTTGAAAGAGAGTATTCCAATCAGCATTGTCAAAAGCTTTCTCTAAGTCTACAAATGTTATAAACGTAGGTTTACCTTTCCTTAACCTATTTTCTATGAGAAGTCGCTGAGTCAGTATTGCCTCGTGTGTGTCTACATTAATCTGGAATCCAAATTGATCTTACCTGAGGTCGGCTTCTACCAGTTTTTCCATTCTTCCGTAAAGGATTCGTGTTAATATTTTGCAGGCGTGACTTATTAGCTGATAGTTCAGCAATTTTCACATCTGTCAACGCCTGCTTTCTTTGGCATTGGAATTATTATATTCTTGTTGGAGTCTGAGGGTATTACGCCTGTCTCATACATCCTGCTCACCAGATGGTAGAGTTTTGTCCCAAGGTTATCAGTAGTTCTACTGGAATGTTGTCTACTCCCGGGGCCTTGTTTCGACTTAGGTCTTTCAGTTCTCTGTTAAACTCTACGCAGTATCATATCTCCCATTTCATCTTCATCTACATCCTCCTCCATTTCCATAATATTGTCCTCAAGTACATCGCCCTTGTATAGACCCACTATGTATTCCTTCCACCTTTCTGCTTTCCGTTCTTTGCTTATAACTGGGTTTCCATCTGAGCTTTTAATATTCATACAAGTGGTTCTCTTTTCTCCAAAGGTCCCTTTAATTTCCCTGTAGGCAGTATCTATCTTACCCCTAGTGATATGCGCCTCTACAGCCTTACATTTGTCCTCTAGCCATCCCTGCTTAGCCATTTTGCACTTCCTGTTGATCTCATTTTTGAGACGTTTGTATTCCTTTTTGCTTGCTTCATTTACTGTATTTTCATATTTTCTCCTTTCATCAATTAAATTCAATATTTCTTCTGTTACCCAAGGATTTCTAGTAGCTCTTGTCTTTCTACCTACTTGATCCTCTGCTGCCTTCACTACTTCATCCCTCAAAGCTACCCATTCTTCTTCTACTGTATTTCTTTCCCCCATTCCTGTCAATTGTTCCCTTATGCTCTCCCTGAAACTCTGTACAATCTCTGGTTTAGTCAGTTTGTCCAGGTCCCATCTCCTTAAATTCCCACATTTTTGCAGTTTCTTCAGTTTTAATCAACAGTTCATAACCAATATATTGTGGTCAGAGTCCACATCTGCCCCTGGAAGTGTCTTACAATTTAAAACCTGGTTCCTAAATCTCTGTCTTACCATTATATAAGCTAACTGAAAACTTCCAGTATCTCCAGGCCTCTCCCATGTATACAGCCTTCTTTCATGATTCTTGAACCAAGTGTTAGCTATGATTAAGTTATGCTCTGTGCAAAATTCTACTAGGCGACTTCCTCTTTCATTTCTTACCCCCATTCCGTATTCACCTACTACGTTTTCTTCTCTTCCTTTTCTTACTGTCGAATTCCAGTCACCCTTGACTATTAAATTTTCGTCTCCCTTCACTATCTGATTAATTTTAGTTTATCTCAGCATACATTTCATCAATCTCTTCGTCATCTGCGGAGCTAGTTGGCATATAAACTTGTACTACTGTAGTAGGTGTGGGCTTTGTTGCGGCCACATGTAGTAAGCGTTGCTACATGCATTGGAGAACGGAAAAACAGAGGCACGCTGGCGACCGAGGCGTTGTGAAGTAGGCAGGCACAGATATCCTTGCTGACAGTAGCCGTCTAACCAACAGGCTGACGCAAGGACGCACACAGACTGAGCGCCGAGCGAAGCCTGGAGAGTGCTGAGTAAAGGTCGGGACACACACGTCCGGGCCGTGTCAGGGCCGAGCGTCGGACGAGTGACGGCCGTACTCCGGTCCGTTCCTGCAGGGGCCACACATGACCGGGGCACGTCCGTGTCTCTGTTGTTCCTTGTAGTGACTCGGACGCGGTGAGCTGTGTTTCTATTTGTGAAAGCTGTAAAACATGTTCAGTAATTTTCGTAATAGTGAATTAGGACTTATAGCACTTGCTTTAGACGAAGAGGAAAACGAACAAAGGCAAACAAGAAGAAGAAAATTATGGATCCACAGTGCCTGGAAAACAAGACCAGGGAGAGTTTCGAACACTATTTTCTCACCTCGTAGATGATGAGACTAAGTTTTATGAATATTTTAGGATGACGCAGTACACCTTCTGTGAACTTTTAAAGAAACTAGAACCAAATAAAAAGTAAATAAATATCTTTCGGGTATTAAAATTTGTATAGTTTTTATCTTACCTTTGGCTTGTAGGTCTGTTGCAATTGTCTTCCAAACTCAGTCTTTGTACTCGATATTCCTGTAATTTTCACTTCCCTGATCGTAAAGAACAGGAAACTTACGAACTTCCTCTATTAGTCGTTCCACATCCATGTTTTGTACACAGAACAGTTTTGCGCAGTTGCACAGCTCACAAGACAACCCCACCGACAGGCCGTGTACGTCACGTGAAAATTTAAACTCGGCGAATCCCGCCCGGCCCGGCCCCGGCCCGTTGACGTTCCCCGTGCACGGCCCGGTCAAGTGGGGCCCGCTGCATTTGTTTTAATGTTGTATTTCGTAGTCCGGGTGACGGCCGATACTCGGACTTGTCTCGGCACGGACACGGTCCTGACATGTGTGTCCCGACCTTAAGGGGAAGTGAGGCCAGCATGCTAAGCTACGCTGCAATATACTGCGGGAGTAATAACAAAAAGCTACCACCGAGGGTAAAAAACGTCCTCCTGCTGGATATAAATAGTTGAGCACAAGGAGAAATTGTAAATAAAGTTAAATAAATAATTGTAAAACTCTACGCCGTCTCAGTCTTTGGCGCAGCCACTGCGTCTGCTGCTAACAAGTGGTGCAGAAGACGTAACAGCTTCGTGTCTATCTTGGCCACAATAATGCGTTCACTATGCTGTTTGTAATAGCTTACCTGCACTCCTATTTTTTTATTCATTATTAAACCTACTCCTACATTACCCCTGTTTGATTTTGTATTTATAACACTGTGTTCACCTGACCAGAAGTCTTGTTCCTCCTGCCACTGAACTTCACTAATTCCCACTATATCTAACTTTAACCTATCCATTTCCCTTTTTAAATTTTCTAACCTACCTGTCCGATTAAGGACTCTGACATTCCACGCTCTGATCTGTACAACGTCTGTTTTCTTTATCCTGATAACGACGTCCTCCTGAGTAGTCCCCGCCTGGAGATCCGAATGGGCGACTATTTTACCTCCGGAATATTTTACCCAAGAGGATGTCATCGTCATTTAACCATACAATAGAGCTGCATGCCCTCGGGGGAAAAGTACGGTTGTAGTTTCCCCTTGGTTTCAGCCATTCGCAGTACCAACACAGACAAGGCCTCTTTGGTTGATGTTACAAAGCCAGATCAGTCAATCATCCAGACTGTTGCCCCTGCAACTACTGAAAAGGGCGCTGCCCCTCTTCAGGAGCCACACGTTTGTCTGGCCTCTCAACAGATACCCCTCCATTGCGGTTGCAACCTCCCAGAGCAAGCTTAAGTGGCACGGTATCATAAAATTATTTGCAGCAAACGCATTCATTGGAAGAATCCAATGGCAATAAAATGAAGCAACGAGAAACGTCTCTTATAACTCGTCATTCGACCGATTCTTTATATTATTACTCAGACTGGAACTCTTACCAGCTATAATTAATAGAAGAAACGAAGAACAGCTACGCGTTTCGTCACTGATTCGTTTAAAAACCCGGGAGCGTTAAGGAGCTGCTCGTTAAATTCTAGTGGCAGACGCTAAAGAGTGAGGAGTTTGCGCCTCGGAGATGTTTAAAGTTAAAATATGGCAGCATGTGTTCCAAGAAGATTGACACAATATATTGCTTCCCCTCAGATACATCACACGGAATGATCATGACGGTATAACCACAGGAATTCGAGTTCTTGCGGAGGCTTACCAACAGTCATTCTTTACATACACTTCAACAGCTAAACCTTACCAATCATCTCTGATCGGCTATAGAGCGGAAAATACGGATTACGAACATTTTCGCTAATGTCAGTGCGTTACTGCCCGACGAATGGCACAAAGTAACTCTGGAAAGAAGCCTACATCTGCACTTTCACTGATACTCCACAAGCCACATTATGGTGTTGGCGGTGCATATTTCTGGAATCACTATCGGTCCTGTTCATTTACCCTTTACCACACGCCATAATGCGGCTTGTGGAGTATAGATGTAGGTATGGATGCAGACTTATTTTCAGGGGAAACCTGTGACACAATTTGTTCGATATGAGAACAGCAATATCGACGAGATGCTGTACAGCTCCAGATTTGCACCTGATGGCCAAAATTGGAACTAATTTTTTTCAGCGTAAATCGGTGCCCAATTAACGCATTAGAATATCTACCAAGCTTCGCTGCCATACGATAATTACAGCCCACACTGGGTCTCCGTTACTTATTAGCTGAAAAACCTCTACCAAACTCTTGGCGTTAAATGATCCTTCTACGGTGGAACTTAGACAGGACAAGAATCTCTGAGTAATCTCTTGCATAAAACACTAGCATCCAAAAACTAACCACAATCAAGAAATGTGATCATATTTCTTGAAGAGAATGTCGGAAACGTTACAGACAAGGTAAAACTTAATGACATTTTGCGTACAGCGATGTACAAAACGCAACTGCTGAAGTTGTGAATTGAGGATAAAAATACACAGGTGTGCAAAACTAAAGGACGAAAGCAGCTCTATCACTGCTAAGTAACATAGCTTGATGAAGCTCGGACGATACGTAGAAGGAACTGCTGCAGTATAGTACAGTACAGTTCAGTACAGAAGGTAACTGAAAAAAATACTCAATGAGAAGTACATAAATGACATTTTTATTGAAAGTCAATAATTACACTGAAGTCACCGCGATTGAGGATGGTCTCCTGAACATTACGAACGGCAGGACATGGATTTTAATACGGTGTGTGATAACAATGGACGGCAGTGCATGCTCTGCAACGTGCTCCCACGTTGCCCACAAGGCTGGTCAGCAGTTCTTGTGGTAGGGCGTTCGATTACTCCTCCACCGCGATTTATAACTACTGTATGGACGTTGGTGCACTTGCACACGCTGCAATATGTTGTATCTAGGAAACCAGCATACTCGGTTCACTAGACAAATAATCAAACAATTCGTATTAATGAGTGTTATTACAAGAAGACGTTTACAGACACGTAACTTTGGTAATTACATATGTTGCAAGCAAAGGGCGACATCCGAAATAATCAGTCTTTGCAGTGATTGCTGATCTCTAACTGAAAAAAGTCTTTCCTGAACTGATATCGAAGTCGCTAACATTAAAGCTGCTATCCAAGTCGTTTCCCACCAGCTGGGCGAGGCGCTTATGTCCTCTTCACCTAGGGGCCGCTGCTGTACCATTGTCGTCATGGAAGGGGGTGGGTCAGCATGCGATTGGCTGACCTCTCCTCACAGCCCTCTCTTCTCTTTCGTTCCCGACGGGGGTGGCGCGCGGACACTTGACTTTACGCCGTAACACAATATATTTCCCCAATGAATCCCATCCCACGCGTGTTCGATGGGGATTCAGCCGGGGGGCGGAGGGGGGGGGGGGGGGGACGAGCAGGCCACGCTGTTCGATATGCCGCATATTGTAATCTATAAAAATGAAGAGAAGCACTTGTGGAACGAGTGCAGTCTCACAAGAATGTTGACCGGTGAGTACATCATGTGCAAGGATATGGAAGTTAGTATGCTCATGTAACATTATGCCTCCCCACACCATAACGCCTGGACCACCAAAATGATCATGTTCGACGATGTTCCTGGGTGCGTTACGTGTTACCACGTCTCGCCATATTAGAGAACGTCCGACCGTGTCGGACATGATCATTTTGGTGGTCCACGTGTTATGGTGTGGGGAGGCTTCATGTTTTTTTTCTGCCCGCCTCGAATTCTCACGAATTAAAAAAAAATGATTCAAACGGCTCTGAACACTATGGGACTTAACATCTGAGGTCATCAGTCCCCTAGAACTATGAACTACTTAAACCTAACTAACCTAAGGATACCACACACACATCCATGCCCGAGGCAGGATTCGAACCTGCAACCGTAGCGGTCGCGCGGTTCCAGACTGAAATGCCTTGAACCGCTCGGCCATTTCGACCGGCCCACGAATTCCTCTCCTCTCCTTTGCTAACCTCTTCATCTCAGAGTAGCACTTGCAACCTACGTCCTCAATTATTTGCTGGACATATTCCAATCTCTGTCTTCCTCTATAGTTCTTTCCCTCTTCAACTCCCTCTAGTGCAGAGGTTCCCAAACTGGGGGGCGCGCCCCCCTGGGGGGGCGTGATGATGTTGCAAGGGGGACGCGGGTGAAGTTAGTGGTATAAACCTAATATTTCTTTTTAATATCGATATTTTAATAAAAATGAATGTGCAGGTATTAATGATAGATTACGGTGCTAAATGCAATCGTTTGGCGTCACACTTCCCGCAATCCTATCTCAATAACGTATCCTAGAACATACAGCTTTTGAACATCACGTTTAGAATGACACGTTTAGAATGTCAAACACAGAAACTCTCAAAATTACTGAGGCGATATGCGTTAATTCTAATATATCAGATTTGTAAACAACTTACTTCTGGAAATTGGAAAACAGAAAAGTCAGGTATTAGCTATTCCGTACA
Organism: Schistocerca serialis cubense; assembly: GCF_023864345.2. Taxonomy (NCBI): domain Eukaryota; kingdom Metazoa; phylum Arthropoda; class Insecta; order Orthoptera; family Acrididae; genus Schistocerca; species Schistocerca serialis. The sequence continues at coordinate 887,066,102 of NC_064640.1, read as the reverse complement.
TTTGTACACATGAACTGAACGTAATCATGTTATAACTTTTAGCCGTAGTAGGCTATGTTCATCAGAGTAATAATCGCTTATACTGCGTAACTGCAAAAATGACGTTTTATTACCCTGTCAACCCGCGGATCCCCATGTGATGCGATTAGAGTGACTTTAATAGACTGTATACTCTTCAAATGAACTGCCGGGTTCGTAATTTGGACGCCAGAAAAATGTGCACGACGTGAATGCGAAACTAGTACAAGTGTTTTTTCTGAGCAAAGTACTTCATACAGAAGTACGCTGGCTCTCAAAAGGAAATATGCTAGGAAGATTATTTGAACTTCGAGACGAAGTGATGCAGTTTGTGGAAAATAACAAAGAAACTGAATTGTATGTGGAATTTAGAAAGCCCGGTGTTCATGTTGCATTGGCTTATCTGTCAGATATTTTCGAATCTTTAAACACATTGAATTTGAAATTACAAGGTGGAGAGTCAAACAATTTTTCATCGGGATGCCATCAAAGCGTTTACAGATAAGTTCCAACTACGGAAACGTAAAATTTTAGCCTGCAATTATTCCTGCTTTCCCAGATTGTTTGGAATCCTGGAAGAAGCCCGATTTCAAAACGATTTTAAGGATACTGATGCTAAGAGTAAAATATCAAACCATTTGCAGCACCTCACTAATGAATTAGAACGATACTTCCCTAACAGTTGTGATGATAAAATTTATTATAGGTTAACGACGGATCCATTTCACGATGACGTGGATGTGTTGCCAGACAGACTACAAGAGGAAGTCTTAGAAATTAAAAATGATTCTGCAGCGAAGTATGACTTTGAGAAGATGGATAAGCCTTTATTTTGGGTGAAATATCTCACGGTGTATCCCAGCACAACAGAACAAGCACTGAAACTGTATTTACCATTTTCAGTCACTTATTTGTGCGAAAGAGCATTTTCAGCGGTAGTGGCAATAAAAAATAAGCTTAGAAGCAAACTCAGTATTGCCAATGATTTACATTGCGCAGTTTCTACTATTCAGCCAAGAATTCAAAATCTTGTAAAAAATATGCAAGCTCATCCTTCACATTGATTTATTTGTTTGTTTCTTGCCATATGTGTGTGGAAATAATATTTTTATAATAAATACGTCACATTATAAGAGAACTTGTTATTTTCATCCTAACTATCCTTACATGTAGGTAATACTGTAAAATTATAAAAAACTATTTCGAACAAACAATATAAAATAAACATAGTGAATCTGATTTAAATATAAATACTGCGTGTGATCCTTATGGATTCTGATGTTACGTGTGGTATGTTATTTCAACTAATAATAGTATTTCTTCTGGATGAAGACACAGCGAAAGTTTATCATAGATATGGTAAGCGAAGAGTAGTCCTAAAATCGTATACGGGTGAAGAAATGGTGTGCAGCAAGGGAATGTAATCAAGGTAAGGAAGTTGTTTTACTCATATTTTTTAAAGTTCTGTGTAGTCTGCACGATTATTGCGTAAAACTAATTTTTTATTTTTTGTCTGGTTCTGGGAACTGGGCCTTTGTCGCCGTTCGGTAGCTATCGTCGTTGACATAAATGCCAACCTATGCGCAATGACAATGGGGAGCGCTATAGGCGTACAAATCAGTGATGTTCGTTAACACCGTGACGTGAGTGACTATTTTTGATAATGAGTGAAAGTAATAAGCTACACTCAACTTAAAATAATAGCTCGCATCCACTAATCTGCAAAGGTCGCAAATATTTTTCCTTGTTTACCAAGGACTTTCTTTACTTTCGGAGTGGCTTATAATCACTAGACTAGACTGATGACGTAATAACTGCGACTCGATACATTAACAGCCCACCATGTTACATGACGTCACCATCACAAATTTTTCAATAGTTTCTTGATAATTAATAAAAATCTCTATATTTTTTTATGGGAGGGAGGGGGGGGGGGGCGGCACGTAAGTTTTCTTTTCGGCAGAAGGGGGGCGTGACAAACAAAAGTTTGGGAACCTCTGCTCTAGTGCCACGGAAGTCATTCCCTCATGTCTTGACAGATGTCCCATCATCCTGTCCCTTCTCCTTATCAGTGATTTCCACATATTCCTTTCCTCTCCGATTCTGCGCAGAACCTCCTCGTTCCTTACCGTATCAGTCCACCTAATTTTCAACATTCGTCTGAAGCACCACATCTAAAACGCTTCGATTCTCTTCTGTTCCGGTTTTCCCACAGTCCATGTTTCACTACCATACAATGCTGTACTCCAGACGTACATTCTCAGAAATTTCTTTCTCAAATTAAGGCCGATGTTTGATATTAGTAGAGTTCTCTTGGCCAGGAATGATGTCCTCCTTGCTCTGTCCGTCATTGGTTATTTTACTGCTTAGGTAGCAGAATTCCTTAACTGCATCTACTTCGTGACTATCAATCCTGATGTTAAGTTTCCCGCTGTTCTCATTTCTACTACTTGTGCAATCCTTCTTCACTTTCACTCATGATAGCAATGTCATCAGCGAATCGTATCATTGATATCCTTTCACCTTGAATTTTAATTCCACTCCTGAACCTTTCTTTTATTACCATCATTGCTTCCTCGATGTACAGATTGAACAGTAGGAGCGTAAGGTTACATCCTTGTCTTACACCCTTTTTAATACGTGCACTTAGTTCTTGGTCCTCCACTCTTATTATTCCCTCTTGACTGTTGTACATATTGTATATGACCTGTCTCTCCCTACAGCTTACCCTTACTTTTCTCAAAATTTCGAACATCTTGTACCATTTTTCATAGTCGAACGCTTTTTCCAGGTCGACAGATCCTATGAACGTGCATGGGCTTACTGACCTCCAAATCTTTGAACATGGTACACTCGTTGGTTAAAGTCTTTTGTGACACTGTACTCGTTCCCCATGTGTGTCTTTTCAGGTGTTCGTTCGACCCTGACTTCGTTTTTGTGGATGGCAGTGACACGACCGCTTCGAACCGTGCAGGTGGCAAAGCTCTTAGAACGAGAGGATATTCGGCGAGTGGAAAAGCCTGCTCGTTCCCTTGACCCCATCAGCCACGTGTGGTATTCGTTTGGGAGTCGTACTGCACCACGTCCACATCCACCAAAGACCATCCTGCACTTCTCATTCGCGCTGGTGGTGGGACCGAACACCTCACCACAAGAACTGCTTACCAATCTTGTGGCCAACATAGGAGAACGTTGCAGGGCTTGCACTGTCGTCCATAGTAATCACACACCCTGTTAAGAACTACACTTCGCCGTTTGTAACTTCAGGGTTACCATTAAGAATCACGGTGGCTTCAGTGTAATTATAGTCTTTGAATAAGCGTAATTTCTGTTCATCTCATATCGTGCTTTTTTCAGTTACCTTCCGTTCGTACTGTACTGCACTATACTGTATTGTATTGTATTGTAGCAGTTCTTTCTCGTATCGTCCAGGCTTCATTGAGCTATATTACTTGGCAGTGGCAATTCAAGCGAAAGTTACTTTCGTTATCAAGTTTTGAACATCAGTGTATATTTCACATGCTTTTAAAAACATGATCTCTATGATGTGGTTCAACAACTCTCTTGGTTGTCGATTCCGTCACTGAGGCAGATTTGTGCGGAGAGCTTAAGTCTCCCTTAGGCATCCCAGTCTTTAGAGCGGAACATCTCTGAATGTTTACGTGTAATCAGTACCTAAAGAGAACAATGGGTCTGTCAAATACGGTTTCAGATCGCAATACATGATTTTTAAACGTAACGCACAACAGAATGAGATTGGTCTACAGCGAGCCGTATCACTACTAGCGTTACAATATACTTATTTTTAGGCCAGACACGCGCTTTCAAGTTAGTCTCACCGCTTAGTATGCCAATAATTTAATGTTAAGGCACTCAAACCCATTACGGCTGAGACTAACCGACCGATTGTTAGACAGGACACTTTGTAACTGAACACAATGGATCATGAAAGAACATCCCTTCAACATAAGCACCAATTAATTTAGAAATACTCAAAAAACACTTCGGCGCAAAATGAAATACAACACTCACGTCTAATAAACCGCTGAAGGCTGTAATAGGACGCAGAGTGGGAACGGGGTCAAATTACACAACGTGGCAAAATCACGCGATGAAAGCAGCGAATGGAAAGAGGAGAAAGGTAACAACCCACATAAACGTATCGTCCCACTCATACTGAATTCAGAAATATGTAATTAACCGCAGCGCATAGTCACAGCAATAACTGTGAACACATGTTAGGTGAATCAATATTGTGCGAGTGATGACTAACGATTTTGAAGAAGATGATTTAAAAAGTTGGTTAAAGCAATGCAGTGGAAACAATATTTGAACAAAATGCTTTTTTATACAAGAATAGTGCTGGGAAGTACTGACAGAGCTTCAAATTAACTCATATCAGTCATTAACTGCAATAACGTTAACTTTATTACTCCAGTCCAGTACTATACCTTTGTTACCAAAATAAAAAATGGACATTTCGTCTTCAGTGATTTTAAGTTGATGTTGTTTCTCTTTTAAGTGTTATCCCAACCCACTTCCTCTACACAGTTTTCTTCAAAATTGTGTACAATTAATTTCATTCGAAATCTATAGAATCTCATTTCTTCGGTTTGACTGTATTGTATGATATCATTATTTGCACTTGTCTTTATTATTCGTCATCAGATCATCTGGTAATGGGCTAAGCCCGAAACGCGTCATGATCACGATAAATAATTCAATACTATCTGGATCTGGATTACTTACGCGACTTACCAGCATTTTTAAATTCATTTTCAAAGTTACTCTTATTTTTGTGGCACACCTCTACAGGACTTTAGGTCCGATTTACAATTGATCACTTATCTTTGCAGTGGAACGAGAAGTAAACGGGGGCAGTACTTTGTAAAGAAACATTTGACAACGAAGTTGAGCATTTCATCTTTTGCTTTGCTACCAGCAATTTCAGTTCCTGTGTTATCAATGACTTTTTATGGTACCACTAACAGCCTTAACATACGATAAACGTCACTTTGGGTTTTGTGAGAGGCCTTTCGATAATATTCTGCTATTTTAGCCATTAAAAGCTTCACTTATACCATGGAGAGTTCGTCCATCCCCTCCCCCCCCCCTTATGATTTTCCATGCTAGAAACATATTTAAAAAGTAATTGGTCAACTATTCTTCTAACGTTGAGCTACACTTTCTCTATACGCTTCTGCCCAAAAGCTAAGTGTTTTGAGTTTCTCTTTGCTATATAACGTTATTCCGTCTTTCTCTAGTTTCTAGAGGTACACAATCTTCACACTCGAGTAGGATGATCAATGAGAGTTCTGGTACAGATGACGATCTTACCCCAAGGTCATCACCCACGCCTCTGGGGCAGTTGCGTCTGGTACATTCATCACTAAATAACCTGATGCCAGTCACCATTCGGGCCGTCATGTGACATAAAAATGGGGAAAATGAAGGTCACCCATCCACTGTGAGAGTCCTGGCTCAGATAATCATCTAAGACAAAGTCACAGTCCCCCATCGATCTAGGCCCATAGGATATCTTAAAATGGAGCGAAATCCAGCGCCTCCTCCCCCAAACTGACATAGGCCAACAGGATTACTTAAAAATAGGAAGTCTCCCCAGCCCATTTTCTCTATATAGTAATTATGTGTTCCTCATCATTTGTACTCTGATCACCATAGTGAAAGGATCAGCTGCCATGTTTGGCTGGGATCAGAGTGGGGTTTATTTGTAAAAAATAAATTATATATAGGATAACAAATTAATATCTGGTTTAGTAACAGTATTTGTCTCTTTGCTAACAGAGTTTTTGAATACATATTATTATCGTTAACAGTCTTTTAAATTTCTAGTTTATCAACAATATTTTTTCCTTACTAACAAAATCTTTGTATTTACAATATTTTTACTTTGCTAACAAAGTTTTTTGTAAAACATTTTGTTCTGTTAACATTTTTTTGGTATTTTTATGATGAATAGAAAACTTACACAGATATTCACAGAGATACTTCTTACACTAATACTAGCGATTTTTTTGTATGGAGATGCTCCTTATATACATATATTTACATGATACTATTTTGACACTAATACTAGTAAAGAAGAATCCATATACTACATTACTCACTGAAGTCTTTAAAAAAATTGTTATTTTGTGATATATTTTTAAAGAATAGATACTGTTTTTTATAGATTTAATTTTTTTACAGGAATTATTATTTTCTGATACAGACTCAATGTATAGGATTTTATTATTTTTACATGAGAAGAAAGACTGATATGGACTGGCACAACTAGCAGCAGATGAAAAAGCTACACACACACACACACACACACACACACACACACACACACACACACACACACACACACACACACACAATAAACTTAGATATGTACATAGTACACATACATACATGTATATAGTGTGCAATCATCAACTCAAACATGTATATGTACATACACCCATTTATACTATGACAAATGGTCCATACTACCGTCCTGTAAGCACTTATACACACATACACTATTTAAAAATAAATACCCATCCACCCTCAGTCACCCAAGTAGATAGTGTGAGAATGAGAGGGTCCCAATCCTGTCCTCACAAATAAAGTGTTGGTCGTCATGGCGTGACAGATCGACTTTCAGTTGCAATACCATTTGATCTCACTATCGAATGCTCACTTGATGCATCATATGAAAAGGTCGAGCAGGTACGCTTTGTAATCACTGATTGTGAGAGACATTGAAGCTGCAGGATACACTCCCTTAGCCACCTTTGAGTGGCACCTGTGTCTGTACCGTATCTATTTATTTTTCGTCTGTGACCCATTCGTTTTGCGTTTCATTAAGTCGATAACATTTTTTTTTTTTTTTTTTTAGTACCTTTGAGTGGCACCTGTGTCTGTACCGTATCTATTTATTTTTCGTCTGTGACCCATTCGTTTTGCGTTTCATTAAGTCGATAACATTTTTTTTTTTTTTTTTTTTTAGTGTTGTGCCATAAGAATTATGGGCGACGTATCGACACATGTCAAATTTGTTAGGGTGTCTTCTTATTACTCCATATAAGTCTCTAATTTTCACCCAGGAAATGAAACTGTCTGTCTCCATATAAAACGACTTCACATCAACGAAATTAGTTTTCACAAACTCATAGTGAAACAGTACATGTGGAGTTTGGAAAGATCCAATATACACATACCAACATAAAAAGGATTTATGAAACCTACTGAAGCCTTTACCAACTACAGAACAATTTATCCTTGACTGCAGCTAGTGACCTGTTTGAAATATGGCCTGGCAACACAATCATGTGCGCCATAACGCTTCTGCTGGCAGAAAAATATGTGTATCATGTGGTGATTCTTCAGATTTTCTGTGGGTTTATCGAATACTGAATTGATCATTAATTTAAAGAAAAATCTTTTCCAAATCACATGTAGTGAGAGTCCTCCTATCAGTGTTGACATCTGTATATACATTCGGCCAGTGTTACTTATTCAAAGAGCTGGTACAATTGACACTAATAAGTTTCTTTCCCAAACTAAGGCACTGTTGGAGGTTCCTGTAATACATTACATAGTATATCTTTTTATCATCCAGCGTCATCATCAGTTTGGAGATCAAACCGTTGTGCGGAACACGTCACTCTGGACATAGTGGCAAGTTGCTGTGTGTTTGTGTGTGCTAGTCATGCGGCCCCGTCGCATTTAAATGGCAATGCACTCACACTGCGTACGAATCAGTTCTATATTTCTCATTTATCAACAACAAAATCAAAAACGAAATAAAATTACAGTATTATTTAATTATTCTTGACGTGCTGAAGATATAATACAATTTTTATCCGGTAAAAACTGTTGAAATATCGACAGACGCAAACAATTTCGCAGTTTTTCGCAGTAAGGTTGTCATATAATCATAACTTATTCAGTTTTTAATCGAAATGAGCTCTTTCACTCACATACTTTGATCGAAATAATGTAGTACCTTTGCAACCTAATTGCAGTGACATGGAATATCTACCTGAACAAAACAAGGTAGAAGTCCATGTTAATTTTAACGTAAAACTATTTGTCCCTAAAAACGGGGAATACACTGCAGACCAATCAGTTACATCAGCACATGCGCAAGGGCGCTTTCAACTGAAACGGCAAACGGCCGCGAAAGCAACTCGAAATCACATGTCAGGTTGGCGGTGTCTTCAAAACCCTCACGAAATTATCCTTGTAATTCTGTCAAGCCCACGGTGAATTCTTCAAACCTCTTGTTTTCTTTAACGCCAGTCAATTTCGGGTGCTGGACTGTGTTTGTCAGAATGTGTCCCTTCTACAACGCGATTTTATTTTTAAATGCATCCCCATAAATTCAGAAGTACGTTGTTTCTCACCTTGCAATGTCTTACTGCGGGCAGTGTGCATTCAAGTCCACTTAAAATGCGAGGTCTGCAATCCATTCCGGATGTTCTAATTTTCGTTCCTGCACTCCTTTTTCCTTCACAAATCCAACAACAGCGAGTTTCAAATCGAAAAATAGTCGCAGCATGCCCCTTGACTTAAACGACGTAGTTCGAAGTAATATACACTGAAGCACCAAAGAAACTGGTATAGGCATGCATATTGAAATACAAAGATATGTAAACAGGCAGAATATGGCGTTGTGGTCTGTCACACCTATATAAGTCAAGTGTCTGGCGCAGTTGTTAGATCGGTTACTGCTGCTACAGTGGCAGGTTATATAGTTTGAACGTGGTGTTACAGTAAACGCACGAGCGATGGGACACAGCATCTCCGAGGTAGCGATGAAGTGGGGATTTTCATGTACGAACATTTCACGAGTGTACCGCGAATACCAGGAATCCGATAAAACATCAAATCTCCGATATCGCTGCGGCCGGGAAAAACCTGCAAGAACGGGACCAACGAAGACTGAAGACAATCGTTCAACGTGACAGAAGTGCAACTCTTCCGCAAACTGCTCCAGATTTCAGTGCTGATCCAATAAGTGTCAGCGTACGAACCATTCAACGGAACCTCATCGATATGGGTTTTCGGAGCCGAAGGCCCACTCGTGTACCCGTGATGACTGCACGACACAAAGCTTTACGCCTCGCCTCGGCCCGTCAGCAAACGATATTGGACTGTTGATGGCTCGAAACATGTTGCTTGGTCGGATGAGTCTCATTTCAAATTGTATCGAGCAGATGGACGTGTACGGGTATGGTGACAACCTCATGAATTTATGGACCCTGCATGTCAGCAGGTGACTGTTCAAGCTGATAGAGACTCTGTAATGGTGTAGGGCGTGTGCAAATCGGAGTCATATGGGACTCCTGATATATCTAGACACGACTCTGACAGGTGACACGTATGTAAGCATGCTGTCTGATCACCTGCATCCAATCATGTCCATTGTGGATTCGGACGGACTTGGGCAATTCCAGCAGGACAATGCGACACCCCACACGTCCAGAATTGCTACAGAGTGGCTATAGGAACGTTATTCTGCGTTTAAACATTTCCGATGGCCATCAAGCTTCGTAGACATATACATTATTGAGCATATCTGAGATGCCTTGCAACGTGCTGTTCAGAAGAGATCTGCACCTCCTCATACTCTTACGGATTTACGGACAGCCCTGCGCGATTAATGATGTCAATTCCCTCCAGCACTACTTCAAACACTATTATTATATTCCAGTACACGGCACGTCGTGTTGCGGCACTTCTGTATGCCCGAGGAGCCTACACGACATTAGAGACGTATACCAGTTTCTTTGGCTCTTAAGTGTATCTATACTTTTCGTTCATTTCCGTCGAAACCGGACACTGGAATAACGCTCACAACTTCAGAAATTTTACTATTCGTGGCACCAATTTCTTACGTGCTTCTCGCCCGCAAATTTAGCACAAAGTGCTTCTTGACGTACAGAGCAATGAATCCCATCTCTCGATCGTTGCAATTGTTTGTTCTTTCATTGTCAAATAAATCTCTAAATTCTTTCTTCATGGTATTGTAATGTCGTTTCATAGCAAATCTGCAGTAGCCATCACTTATGTGAATGCATAATATACACTCATCAACAATGAAAATAGAACAGCCAGTGAGAAGAAAGCTACAAATGCGAAACTTTGTAAATAAATACAGTGAGACCTGATATGAAAATGATCAATGTTTGGTGCCAGTGTGAGTGCCCACAGTTCACAGTTCCTGCAGTGTTGCTCCAATCGAGCAGAGGGTCCTATTAAAGGGCACATAGTGGACGAGTCACAAGCGTGACGATCACATCGAAACTCGAAGAGGACGTTAGAAGGTGCAGAATGCCAGGTAGACGTGTTAGACGACATTTCTCCCAGTTAAACCTCATCATCAGCTGGTCAACACGTGACGTGGTTCGCCAGATCGGTCGTTCTGAGTGTTTTGTCGGGCGATGTTGGCAGCAATGGACAGTGGCAGCCGCGTGCAATGTACCGGGTCTGGACCGACCAGGGATAGGACGAGATGCGGGGATCGAAGGATCATGCGGCAAGGGATCTGGGTCCTACAGTGACTCTCCCTACACGTGACCCCTGGGTGGTGCTAAGAAAGCAACAACGATAAGATGAGACCGAACTGTCTGAAAAGACCTCTCGGTCAAAGAATGACGAAGGACACGTGCGGTCCTATTCAGGACCCACAAGCTCGTAGAATTGGACCATCTCTGCGCATCTGTCAACTGAATATCGAAGGGATAAGTCGAGCAAAATGTGAGTATCTTTCCAGGCTCACACAGAAATATGCAGTTGATATCATCGCACTTCAAGAAACGCACACAGCTGATGAACCACAGCTACAGAGTAGGGGGAAAATACCGGGCTTTAAACTGATAGCCTCTAATCACCATCAAAATTATGGCCTTGCAACTTACGTCAAGAATCACATAACAAACTACCAGCTGCTGTCAGAAAATTCTGAAAATGACATTTTTACAACTGCTGTTAAAATTGAAAACCTAACGATAGTTAACGTGTGCAAACCCCCAGGGACTAATTGGCCTAATCCCGTTCTACCGTCTCTGCAACATCCAACTATATACCTCGGTGATTTCAACAGTCATCATCACCTGTGGGGATATATGGAGAATGACCTCAACGGTGAAGCGCTTGAGGACTGGATGGAAACTGAAAACCTGAATTTAATTTACGATGCTAAAGATCTGCCTACCTTCCACTCAGATCGCTGGTCCCAAGGCTATACCCCAGATCTGTGCTTCACAACTCAGTCTCATAATTCCCTAAATCAAGTACGACGAACTGTGCTCAAGGAATTCCCACATAGTCAACACAGACCTGTTATATTGGAGGTGGGGATGTCTATACCTGTTGTACGATCACATCCTAAACCGAGGTGGAACTTCAAGAAAGCCAACTGGACTGAATTTGCAAAGCAAACAGATTCCAATATCAGATGGATCAAACCAACGTACAACAACTACAGCAGATTTGTTGGGGTTATCAAAGGTGCAGCCAGACGATGTATTCCTAGAGGGTACCGTAAAGAGTATATCCCTGGTTGGAGTTCCGAGAGTGAGGAGTTACTAAAAGAATATGAAGACCATCCTAACTCTGACAATGCAACAAGCCTCCTCCAGTCCCTGGATGATAATCGAAGAAAGATCTGGCATGAAACTGTGGGGTCCCTAGATTACACCCATTCTAGCAGAAAAGCCTGGTCTATCATCAGGAAATTAGACTCTTCAAACCCTACAACAAAAAGATCAAAAAATGCCATCAATTTGAATGACTATGCTAAACACCTTGTGTCAGTTACAAAGAATATAAAGGACAAGCAAGCCAAAAGGGATATCAAACTACAGTTGAACACCAAGAAAAGAGCAGCCCCACAGTCTTCCGAATTCTCTACTCCATTCCAAGAAGAGGAAACTAAAGCTGCAATCAAAAGTATGAAACTTGGAAAAGCAGCTGGATATGATGGAATATACCCAGAATTCCTGGCTCACTGTGGACCAGCTACAGTAAAATGGTTGACCAACTTCCTTTCAAACATCCTGCAAACTGGAAACATCCCACATCTGATGAAGAAATCAAAAATATTAGCCATACTGAAACCAAATAAAGATCCCACAAAAGTGGAAAACTATCGTCCAATAGCACTCTTAAGTATCACTTATAAACTCCTTGAGCGTCTGATCTACAACAGAATCTGTGAAACAATCAACCATCATATTCCTATCGAGCAAGCAGGATTTAGACCTGGGAGAAGTTGTAACGATCAGGTACTATCTCTCACTACGCACATTGAAAATGGGTATGAGAAGAAATCAGTAAGTGTGGCTGCCTTTTTGGATCTATCTGCTGCCTATGACACTGTCTGGCGAGAAGGACTCCTTTTAAAATTTGTGAGTGTTATCCCATGTCGTAAACTCACGGCCTTACTCAACAATATGCTAAGCAATAGGTACTTTCAGATCTACTCAGATAATGATAGGAGCAGAATGTTTAAACTAAATGACGGCTTACCTCAAGGGTCTGTTCTGGCTCCCCTCCTTTTCAATTTGTATACACACGACTTACCAGAAACATCTTCAAGGAAATTCATATATGCTGATGATATTTGTCTGGTGACTCAGTGCTCCAACTTTGCTGATGTTGAAACTATTCTATCCACTGATCTGGAAGCCTTAGACAAATATTTCAAGAAATGGTGCCTCCACCTAAATCCTCAGAAAACAGTTATATCTGCATTCCACCTACGTAACAGACAGTCAAATTACAAACCAGAAGTTGTATTCAGAGACCAAGTGTTGCCATACTGTAGTACACCAAAGTACCTGGGATTAACACTAGATAGAACTCTGTCTTTCAAGCAGCATTTATCAAATGTGGCTGCTAAAGTTAAAACTAGAAATAATATTCTTCAGAAGCTTGTTGGTACATCATGGGGAGCCAATACTAACGTCCTGAGATCTACAGCATTAGCTCTGTCATATTCTGTTGCTGAATATTGCTGCCCAACCTGGATCAACAGTGTTCACACTAAGAAGATAGACGTGCAACTCAATCAGGCAATGCAATTAATCACAGGATGTATTCGGAGCACAAACACGCTGTGGCTGCCGGTTCTAAGCAATATCCCACCTCCAGCCCTAAGAAGATCAGAAGCTCTCCTAAAGACGTGGAAAAACATTCAGCAGAACCCCCAGCTCCCCATCCATCAAGATATTGTACAAGGAACACACCAACGCTTGAAATCGAGGAAACCACCATGGCGCACAGCACTCGACCTTGAAGGATCTGCTTTCAACATTAACAGTTCATGGAAACTCCAGTGGGATCAGTCTTCAGTAGCCAATAAACATCTAGTCGAGGACCCTTCCAAGCAGACGCAAGGATTTGATCTTCCAAGGCGTCAGTGGAGGATCATTAACCGCATTCGAACTGGACAAGGCAGATGTGGCTATCTACTGCACAAATGGGGATGGGTTGGCTCTGCAAATTGTGACTGTGGTGCCCCCTCACAGACGATTCATCACATTGTTGCTGACTGCCCTCATCGTACTTTCAGAGGAACTTTAATGGACATTCATCGTACATCGGATGAAGCAGTCAAGTGGATTGAAGAACTAGACATAGAGCTGTAAAATTGTACGAACTTGTGATTGTACATTTTAGTCCTGAAAATATTGTATATAAATGTAAATCAATGTACACACCATACGATAAATAAATAAGTGACTCTCCCCACATTACAAGCAGATCTACTGGTGCCAGTTGTTCCACAAACCATTTCCAGGTGGCTTGTAGATGCGAATTTGCAATCCAGGCGCCCTTATCGTGTACTGCCATTATCACTCCGTCTACAATTGTGCCAAGTCAGAACATCGTGGACGTCCACAGGTTGGCTAAATGTGATTTTTAGTGGTGAATTCTGATTCATTTTGGGGGCGGAGGATAACCACATACAGTTACGCAGACAACCTGGTGAATTGTTTAGTTTCACCGTCACTGTCGCACGCCACCCCGCCTTCACAGCCAGTGTGATGGTCTAGGAAGCCATAGCCTATGATAGCCAGTCTCCTCTGATTGTGGTTTCTGGAACCTTAATGGGACAGCATTGTGTTGATGACCTTTCAAAAATGGTTCAAATGGCTCTGAGCACTATGGGACTTAACTTCTGAGGTCATCAGTCCCCTAGAACTTAGAACTAGTTAAACCTAAGTAACCTAAGGACATTACACACATCCATGCCCGAGGCAGGATTCGAACCTGGGACCGTAGCAGTCGCGCGGTTCCAGACTGTAGCGCCTAGAACCTCTCGGCCACCCCGGCCGGCTTGATGACCTTTCCTATGTGGTCTACCAGGGTCACTTTTCCAGCAAGATAGTGCTCGTACACATACAGCTCGATTTGGTCAAGTCTTCCTACATGATGCACTTACTCTTCCATGGCCGACCTGCTCTCCAGACGTGTCCCCTACAGAGCATGTGTGGGACATGCTGAAATGCCAGATGCCACCAGATCACTATGTACATGATTTGGAAGTGGGTGTTCAAGAATTGAGGGCCAATCTGCCTCAGGGCAACATCAGAGTATAATAAATTCGATGATGGACCATGTTGCGACATGTATTGCAGCAAATGTTGGTCCAACCCATATTTGATGTTGCTCTATATTTGTCTGCCTGTACTCACTGTATTCGTTTACATATCCTAATTATGGGATCAATTAAATCTCTCATCTGTATCATGATGTGTAACAAATTTCATTTCAGTCCGATGCTCCCCCGTTGGTGCACTACTTTCAATGTTCCTGAATGTGTATTGAGAATACTCATCCTTTTCTTTTGTCATTCCCATTTATTTATATAGGCTTGTGACGATATGTCGCTAGACTGTCTCTTTTTGTGCAAACAGCTGCTGAACCTGTGAACGTCCTTCATACGACTAACAAAGATCTAAGGGTAAACTGTGCAGACACCACGATTCTGACGAACTGAACAGAGCACGCCGACTGAAAAATGCCTCACCGCAACACTCAATGGAATGTCGCGCTGTTCCAGATACTTGCAAGAAGAACCTAGCAAAGCCGAGGCACTCCAAATCTTGGCCCACGCACGGCCTGCACACCCAGCGCAAGAGTAGCCAGCCTTGAATTAGATTTGTTACTAAATAGTTGGTGAAATTAAACGAGTTTTCATATCTATGACAGAAATGCCTTGCACCATTATATTTTAGCAAAGTAAGCGAGCTGAAACATCTATGACAAAAATACTTTATACCATTATATTTTGACAGTTGGCAGGAAAGTAGGGAGGACATGTTTCTGATCAACCAATATACTCTTCCATCTGGTGAGCAAGATGTATGAGACAAAAAAAAAAAAGGTTCAAATGGGTCTAAGCATTATGGGACTTAACATCTGAGGTCTTCAGCCCCTAGATTTAGAACTATTTAAACCTAACTAACCTAAAGACATCACACACATCCATGCCCGAGGCAGGATTCAAACCTGCGACCGTAGCAGCAGCGCGGTTCCGGACTGAAGCGCCTAGAACCGCTCGGCCACAGCGGCCGGCTGTATGAGACAGGCGAAATACTTCCAGACTTCAAGAAGAATATAATAATTCCAGTTCTGAAGAAAGAATGTGCTGACGGGTGTCAGAGTTACCGAACTATCGTTTAATAAGCCACGGAAGCAAAATACTAACACGAATTCTTTACAGACGAATAGAAGAGCTGGTAGAAGCCGACCTCAGGGAAGATCAGTTTAGATTCCGTAGAAAAGTAGGAACACGTGGGGCAATACTGGCCCTACGACTTATCTTAGAAGAGACGTTAAGGAAAGACAAACCTACCTTTATAGCATTTGTAGACTTAGAGAAAGCTTTTGACAATGTTGACTGAAATACTCTCTTTCAAATTCTGAAGGTGGCAGGGGTAAAATATAGGGAACAAAATGCTATTTACAATTTGTACAGAAACCAGATGGCAGTTACAAGAGTTGAGGGGTACTAAAGGGAAGCAGAGGTTGAGAAGGGAGTGAGACAAAGTTGCAGCCTATCCCCGATGTTATTCAATATGTACTGTTTATTTAGCAAGTAGCAGAGGAAACAAAACTAAAATTTGGAGTAGGAATTAAAATCCAGGGAAAAGAAATAAAAACTTGAGGTTTCCCAGTGACACTGTAATTCTGTCAGAGACAGAGAAGGACTTGGAAGAGCAGTTGAATTGAATGGACAGTGTTTTGAAAGGAGGATATAAGATGAACATCAAGAACAGCAAAACTAGTATGATGGAATGTATTCTAATTACATCAGGCGATACTGAGGAAAGCAGATTAGGAAATGAGACACTTAAAGTAATAGATGACTTGCTGTTTGGGAAGCAAAATAACTGATGAACGTCGAAGTAGAGAGGATATAAAATGTAGACTGGTGATGGCATGGAAATCGTTTCTGAAGAAGAGAAATTTGTTACCATCGAGTATAGATTTAAGCATCAGGAAGTCATTTCTGAAAGTATTTGTTTGGATTGTAGCCATTTATGGAAGTGAAACCTGGATGATAAAGTGTTTAGACAAGAAGAGAACAGAAGCTTTTGAAAAGTGATGTTACAGAAGATTTCTGAAGATCGGATGGGTAGATCACATAACTTATGAGGAGCTACTGAACGGAATTGGGAAGAAGAGAAATTTGTAGCAGAACTTAACTAGCAGAAGGGATCGATTGGTAGGACATGTTCTGAGGTGTCAAGGGATCGCCAGTTCAGTATTGGAGGAAAGCGTGCAGGGTAAAAATCGTAGGGGGAGACCAAGAGATGAATACACTAAGTAGATTCAGAAGGATGTAGGTTGAGTTACTTGCTCGGAGATGAAGAGGCTTGCACAGGATAGAATAGCATGGAGAGTTGCATCAAACCAGTCTTTGGACTGAAGACTACAACAACAACAACAACAACATACAGGTAGTTTCAGAAGTAATGGTCAATAATTCACACACGGAAAGTAGACGCCAAAAGTAGCTAAAAAGTTTATGTAAATATGGGTCTGCAAATCAACGGTTGCCGGGATATCGTATTAATTCGAGATGGGAACCAACTGTAAACGCCCCTGGATACCGCGGTATTTACGTTGGTATCTGAAGGTTTGGGATCGACTATCTGTTTGTTTACCCATGTGCGACTAATTCCCTTTCCCGCTCCATTCACTGTGCCGTACTGGACTCTCAATCAGTTACGAACGTGAAGGCACCATGGACAGAGGTTACACCAATGAAGAGGACGCTGACAAGAACTTCATGTATGGCAAAGCGAATGGCAGTGCTCTTGAGGCTGCACGATGATATGAAGAAGTTTTTTCTCTCCGCAGGCCTCCTGACAGAAGTACATTTAGCCAGTTACATCAGTGCCTTATAGAAACCGAGAGTTTCGCACGCCATGTACGAGAAGATCGGCAGAGAACCATAACACCCGATGTTGAGGAAAGGGTATTAGGCATTGTACACGAATGTCCGAGAACTTCAACAAGGAGGATTGCTACCCATGAGCGTATCCTGAGTGATAGCACTCTGTGACGGATTTTACATCGGCAAGTACTCTATCCATATCATCTTCAGCGAGTGCCAGCCCTAACAGTGTAGGCTTCCCTCCTCGAGAGAATGTCAGCTAGTGGGTGCAACGACAGTGTACCCTGAATCCCCTGTTTGTAAGCAGTATTCTGTTCATGGATGAGGCTGGATTTACACGTGACTGTATTTTTAACTACCATAACTGTCACATTAGGACCGACGTCAATCCTAATGCGACACACATATCACGACATCAGCAGCATTATTCGCTGAACGTTTGGACAGGACTGCTCGGAGACTGCATAAATGGACCACACTTCCTACCACAGATACTAACCGGTTTCTGCGGCTTGTATTTCCAGATGTACATGATGATGTCCCAGTGAACGACATCATGCGAGATGGTGCTCCAGCACACTTTCATTTACGAGTGCGCTGACTTCTAACTCGAACATTTGGTCAATATTGGATAGGTAGAGGAGGGCCTGTGCCATGGCCTCCAACGTATCCAGATTTAAATCCCATGGGTTTATGTGTGTGGGATCATGTCAAAAGCCTTGTCTACACTATCGAGGCCAGCTCTCTTGAAGAATTACGCTTGCGGATTGAAGTAGCCTTCTAGCGTTTACAGAATTCCCCAGGACTGCCTGAGAGGATTCGCAACTCATTTCAGAGACGAGTTCGATGTTGCATTCAGATGCATGAACAACATTTCGAACATCTACTTTAACCTTTAAACATACCATGTGTCCCTAGACACTGATGAACTGCAACAGAAAATTTGTTGCATCTCGACAACTTACTTTTGGCCTGTAGTTCCCATGTATGAATTACTGACCATCACTTCTGAAACACCCCATATAGTGTTTCTTCCCCTTGGAGATCAACATCAAAACTATGTGTTTGGAGTGCTGTCTGACTTTTTGAACATTAACTTTCTCGTTCTGCACATTGCCTTCTTCTTCTTCTGGCTTGCTTTCGTCTACATCCAGACTGTAAAAATGAATGGATGTACAAAAATTCTGCCTTTTAAATTTAAGTATGTCCTGAATTTTAACAGGAAATGGAATGCTATTGAAGTTATAATGCTGACAAACATTAGATTTTTGATTTCTACGCACATGCTTTGCGTGTTTCTTGTAATTTCTTTCACAAGCCAGAAGCGACCGTGCAAAGCATAATTCACCACCCTCATATCAGTTCACGACATTAATACATGCATTTTTAGCAGCAATATCATTGGGGTCGGAAACATGCGAATGTAAGGTGGAGTAAATGGCTGAAAAAAAGACTCAGTATGACGCTGAAGGTAAAAGTTCTGAAAAACTTTACAACTGAGTCACCCTGTCATACGCACAATTTTCCCTTCAGATGTTGCTAATACATCACCACCTATTTTTGGGGGTATGTGACCTTGCAGCGAAGAACCACACTAACACTTACTGGCAGGATACACACCCTTTCCAAAATGGGTAGTAATGCATTTAGGAAAATGGCAGGGTCGTGATAGCCTCCATTAGAGTTATGAACGAGGGCATGCAAGATACGGTTCCCAAAAACCCTTGCAACCACAGAGTAGTTGAAAGCAAGTGTTCAGCTAACCTGGTGTTGAAAGCAGGTGTTCGACTAACCTGGTGCTCATTAACAGCATGGGCTAGGGTGCTGCAAGGTCGAAGATGAGGTGGGCATGATGGCCTGGGTGAGGTGATGGCCAATGCCGAGATGAACGATATGGTACAGGGTGCAGTGAATGCATCATCAATGGGCCCAGACATGGAGAGAGCAGCACTGGTGTGCACAGCGAATGCATCATTGATGGCTCAGAGCATGTTATTGTTGAAAGCAAGACCCAAACTAACAAAATTCACTCAACAAAGAAAACGAAATTACGTTGGTAAGTATGTAGTGTGTAACAAGAATCATACACATATGCCAATAAAAATAATGATTTCTATTACTTATGTAGAAAATCATCAGCATCCTTATTGCTGAAAAGGGCTCTGAGCATTATGCGACTTAACTTCTGAGGTCATCAGTCGCCTAGAACTCAGAACTAATTAAACCTAACTAACCTAAGGATATCAAACACATCCATGCCCGAGGCAGGATTCGAACCTGCGACCGTAGCGGTCGCTCGGTTCCAGACTGTAGCGCCAGAACCGCACGGCCACTCCGGCCGGCTTATTGCTGAAATACATGCATCTCATTTCATCATCTGCTGCTATGTCATCTCTTAGCATTGCGTACAGCACCGCTTGGTCATCAGTCTCATTTATTGGACCAGGGCAGAGTCATCTCATTGTCTAGGGGCTGGGCTGTGGTGTTTGCCAAGCCTGCCTCTGGATGGTTCCAACACTCCTCTAATAAGCCCTTGGCAACAGGAAGCAAGGGATCATTGTCCTTCCCAAATACATGTCAAACCTTTTGAGACAAACTGAAACATGTGATAGTAGGCCCACAGCCGATTATATTGAGGTATGGAACCAATGATCGGAAATGCACATTTATGGTATAATGCACATAAACAGCATAAACCACATAAAGCATTGTAGCTCATAGTAATTGTTAAGAGTGACTACTACCAGTCTTAGCACATGCAATGTAATGGCGCATGATATTCTGCTGTACTCTCTCAAAGATCCCTGGTGTACTAGGTGGCAGGGGGCTTGGACCTTATCCCACAGGTCTTCAAACATTACTGTGGGGATTTAATGTAACATCATTTTGACATAACCGTAAAGGAAAAGTCCAGAGGTGAAAGGTCCGGCAATCTTGCTGGCTGTGGGACAGGATGCAGTGATTAAGGTACATGTTGTTCACGTCCTCATGAACATTAACATCGAAGTGGGCCATTACACGATTATATTGCAACCACATCCTTTTGTGGAGAATGAGGGTACAGTCTCCAAGAACTGTGGCAGCACATTTCACAGGAATACCAGATAATGTGGACCAGTCAAGTCAGGAGGCGGGAGATAACGTCCTATCAGGTGATCTTTGATCATGGAAAATGCCTGCCCATATGTTTACAGAAAATCTTTGCTGGTGGCCACTGACGTGGATGGCATGAAGACTGCCCTCGTTCCGGACATGATTGCTGCGGCTGTTGAAAACGCCATCATGGCTGAATGAGGCCCCAGCTTTGAACAACACAAACTGAACAAAGTTCAGCACTGCAATGGGTAATCTATTGTCAGATGTTAATATCAGACTCAAAGTCCGTTGATCCCAGAGCTTCCACACATTCTTTATGATGGGGTGTATTGCTTGTTCCACCACTGCTCTCCACACTGTATCCTTTGAATTATATGTTTCATGGGCAAGTTGACGGATACTTAGTGCTGGATGGTCAGTCACATGATCCAACACCATTTTCTCAAAGACTGTTGTTTGAACATGTCTCTGGCAGAAACCCTGGCTAGCTCTCTGTACCATGAATGACACCATCTCTCGTAAGTTTGTATCCACAGAGGTAAACTTCTACCAGTTAGGATGAAACCTGTTCGGAAAGTGTTCTCTGTATGTTCGTGTGGATTTATGAGTACTATATCTTGCCACACAATACATGAAATGAATGTCTGCCAACACACATGACGAATAATATTCCATCTTTGACTACACGCCATGCACTGTACACAGTAACCCACCTCACCATGTCTGATGTAATGGACAATGGACATCAGGGATAGTGGTATGCGTGTGGCACAGGTTAATATGCCTGTGTGATGCATACAGTCCTGACATGACACACCCACTATGAGTTAAGTTTTGTACACTATGCCAGTTTTTTGGTCAGGAGTGTATGCTGTTTATCGATCACTGCCAGTTCCAGCGTACAACAGACACCTGTGATCTTTGTGAAAGTGTGACAGAACTGCATGAGCCATTGCAATACATGTGTTCAGAGTGGTGGTCTTCACTTTGAACAGTTACCATGAGCTACATTGTTGTTATGCGATGCACACTACATATGTCCATAACACAATAAATATGCATTTCTGACAATTGGTTTCCTATCTTAATGCAATCGGTTGTGGACCTGCTATCACCTGTTTCAACTTGACCCGAAAGGTTAGAGACATGTAAAATTATGTCTCCTTTCCTTGATGAACACCATATGCGACATGTGCAGTCGAAAAGTCGGATGTCTTGAAACCTGTCAATAGTAGAGAAAGAGCTGAGTAGGAAAAAGTTTTTATTTTTAACAGCATCTTATTTATTGGTAACTCAACTTACAGTTTATATAGCCCAGTCAACAAAGAGCAAAAAATGTCGTCTGGGAGAAAAGTCCGTGTAATCACAAATTTGTGTACAGCAGTATGAGTGAGTGTCATGAACAATGTACTAAAAATCCTGACTGATGGAGTGTAAGTGTGGCGGTTGGGGAATGTGTATAGGTCACTATTTTAGGCTTTGTTGAAAATCTCATAAACCGTAGTCTCTAGCGATAATATTTCTCGGTACCAAATTACAGTACATCAAATTTCCTACAAGAAAGATCCTTATTCATTTTTTTTCCTAAGAATAATAGTTGCCACATTACAGGGGAAGGAATAATCGCAGATTATTAAAAATGGTGTTTTAATGGTATAAAACTGATGTTTATTGATAAATGAAGTGGGTTAAAGGACAAGTATTAAATGCATGTACCGTGTCGAAGTGTAGCAGAGCAGTATTAAGGGGAGTTCTGGGGTTTAACAAGGTGGATGAAAGGTGGGGCACCGGATTATGGTCATGCACTTTTCTGTTCCTTCCATCACAGGTCTGCAAAATGAAGAGCGATCAGGCATTTCCCCATTCTCTCTATCGCACTATGTCACAAAAAGCAAATACAGGGTATTCCACAACGTTATACTGACCCCTCCGCAGCTCGCCTTATGAACCACTGGGGACCCAGTCCCACAGACACTCTCAGATGCGGAGGGGGGAGTTGTCATGGTTATTTTCCACAAAGTGTGTTAACGCTACACTGCAGATATGAGTTGCTAATAATATACATTCAAGAAAAGCATATGGACACATTCTATGTAGATCTCTGCATTCTTCTACACTGCTAGAGGGGAAACTGGTTCCTAGTCACCCTGTATCGCAGTTGTAGCGTTCTTCGGGGAAAGGCGACTTCCTCCATCACAAGCACTGTTCGTTTTTCCAGTTACGGACAGACTATATCTCCCCAGCAATTTCTGTCCAGTTCTCTCTATTTAAACCTAACTAACCTAAAGACATCACACACATCCATGCCCGAGGCAGGATACGAACCTGCGACTGTACCAGCAGCGCGGTTCCGGACTGAAGCGCCTAGAACCGCTCGGCCACAACGGCCGGCTGTATGAGACAGGCGAAATACTTCAAGAAGAATATAATAATTCCAGTTCTGAAGAAAGCATGTGCTGACGGGTGTCAGAATTACCGAACTATCGTTTAATAAGCCACGGAAGCAAAATACTAACACGAATTTTATACAGACGAGTGGAAGAGCTGTTACCAACTGTTCGTCTAAAATTGTGAGCCATATGTTTGTGACCATTACAGTGCCATCTATCACAAAGCGAAAGAAGTGGTCCAACTAAAACATTCATATATCTTTACTTACTACACGAATATGTAATAAAAATGGGGGTTCCTATTTAAAAAACGCAGTTGATATCCGCTTGATCTATGGCAGCGCCATCTAGCGGGCCAACCATAGCGCCATCTGGTTTCCCCCTTCAAGCTAGACGAGTTTCGTTCTTTGTAGTTTTTTCATTTGATGCTTACTTCGTGAGATATTTGGTCTGGTCACTATCAATGGACCATCCTGTATAGTGGAGTTATTTTAAGTTTACTAAGTCAGTACTTATTTGCAGTTGTGAGATTTTATATAAAATAAATTCCTATAAACGATGGCTGAGAAGTGCTTAATTTTTGTGATGTTGTCAATGGACTATGTAGTATTGATCGGAGATGGACTGGACATCTCCGGCGGTACCTCGCAATGGGTACCGCCCTTCGATTCGTGATTTGTCACTAATCGAAGTGTAAGGTTTGCAGGTGCCAGCCAGCCAGCCAACCAGCCAGCCAGCCGATAGCAGCAGCGGTCCAGCCAGCCAGCAGCAGCAGCAGCGGCAGCAGCAGCAGCAGCAGCAGCAGCAGCAGCCCCGGCCCCGTCCGCGGCAGCAGCAGCTGCGGCGTTCCTGCCAGCAGTCGCCAGCGTCAGCAGCGTGGGACTTTGGCCCCGGTTGTCATCCAGCTTCGTCCTTCTTCGTCCGTCTTTGTCCGTCTTCGTCTGTCCCCGGTTTTCCTCTCTCGTTTTTTGTCCTGTACTGTCTTAGTTCCTACCTGTCATCATGTCCGCCCCCACCACCACTACCACTACCACCACCATCGCAATAGTTTATACTTCCCCCTCCGCCGCCACCACCACCATTACATGGTGAGCACAGTCACACCCCCCCCCCCTCTTTCCATCCCTCCTCTTCTCTCTCTCCCTTCACCCTCGCTCTTCGTCGCCCCCTCCCCAGCTTCTTCCTCCCGCACCTCCACCTCTGATCATTTCCCCCCACTCCCCCAACCCGTCACTGCAGCTCCCACTAGGGTGGTGGCCCGACGGGCCACTGTCCGTGCCCAGCTCTCCCCGTCGCCTTCGCTGTCACTGTCATCTCCGTCATCGCCGTCACCGTCGCCTTCACCATCGCCATCTTCGGCGCTGGGACCTGCCACTTCCCGCCACCTCCCTGTTGCTCCCGTCCCGCATGTCACCACTCACCCTTCCGCTGCCCTCAAACGCCCTAGTGGCACCACCAACTCCTCAGCTCCCAAAAAGGCCCCGCCCCATCCTCCTCCCCCCCCCCCCCCCGCAGGGTGCAATGGATGTCTCCCTACCTGGCCCTGCTCACTCGGCCTCCTTCTCCTCCTCTCCCCCCCTCTTCATACAAATACCTCCTCTCTCATCCCGATCCTTCCCTCCTCGAGGCCCGGAACCTCTCCCTCCTCCTCCGCCAACACTTCCCTGGAACCCCCATCTCCCTCCTCACTCTGTGTAGAGACTCTGTTCCCATCTCCTCCCCAAGCCCCACCCTTCATACTGACATCCTTTCCTGCATCCCCATCACCCGGTTTGGCCCCAACGCCTCCCTCATCCCTGCTCCTTCCCCGTCTCCTACCCCCACGTCACCCGCCGACCCTCACTGCCATGATCACTCACTCGGCTTAGTCCAACGAACACAGAGGAGGAGGTGTTGGCGGAGCTCAAGGCGCATCCCTTGTTGGACGTCCGGGCGGTCCGCAGCATTTTTAACTCTGCCGGCCCCACCCGCCTTATGCGGTTTTTTTCGGAAAACGCCCCCTCCACTGACTGCCTCCTGAAGGAGGGTGCCCTCCTCTTCAACCAAAGATACAAAGTCGACCCCTCCCGTTCCCCTCCTCAATCCCTCCGCTGCCAGAGGTGTCTGCGCTACAACGCACACACAACGTCTGAGTGCTGCGAGGCCCCCACCTGCCTGCACTGTAAGCAAGCACATTTCCTCTGGCAGTGCCCTAACATTCAGTCCCCTCCCTCCTGTAATACCTGTAATCTCCCACATCCCACCTACTCCCAAAAATGTGAAGCCTGACCCCCTCCGACCACTCTTGAACTCACCGTCCCTCCCCCAGCCCTCCTGGCAATTCCCTTCGTCCCCCCACCCTGAGGACATCATCAGATTCCTCACCATTGTTCTACAGAATGTCCACCCTTTCCAGCGCCCTCACACCCTCCAGCAGATATCCCTTGCTGCCCATTCCGTCTTCCACCTTAAAATGTATGCCACCTACTCCCACAACCAGGCCCATTTGACCTTCTCCCGTCTTGACATCCTTGTCTAAATCCCTGTCATGGCGTGACAGCACCGTATCCTGCTCAACAACATCTGTTCCCTTCCCGCCAACAAGAACCTCTTCATGCACATCCTCGCCACCCACCGCGTGGATGTCTTCTTCAGCCCCACCATATCATTCACACCTCGCCCTACCTCCTTCACCGCTCCGACAATCTCTTCCCGATAGCGTGTGATGGAGTTGCCATTGGTCACCACCGCCAGATCCCAGTTCGGCTCCAACCTCTCCTTCCCAACCCCACAGAACACCTGATCCTTAGCCTTTTCTTCCCTGCGCCACCATCTATGTCCGCCCTAACACCCCTATTCCTTTTGACTTCCTCTCCCACATTGACCGTACCTTCTCCTCCTACGTGATCACTGCCGACCTCAACATCCATAGTCGTTTCGCCACCCAGTTACGGTGGTGGCATTGGTTCCTCTCCTCCCTTCAAGGCGACCTCGTCCCCATTCCCCAGCACACCCACCCCGAATCCAACTCCACTCCTGATGTCGTCCTCTCCTCCCCTAACCTCCTTGGCCACATAATGGTGGATGTCCTGGACCCCATTGGTAGTGACCATCTTCCTGTCCTCACTGTTTCAGACGGTCGTCACCCCCGCCCCGACCCCTGTCATGACCCTCCCCTGAAGTACGTCCATGATTATTCCCGTGCCGACTGGAATGCCTACTGGGATACCCTACCCACCCAGGTCGATGGCCACCCCTTCACCTACCGCCACCCTGATGATATTACCCATGCCACCTCCTTTCTCCAGCAGACCTTGCCTGAGGCCGTGGAGGCCCACGTCCCCTCTGTCGCCATCCACCCCCACCGTCCTACCTTACCCCCACAGGCCATCCTCCTCCTCCGTGAATCCCACTGTCTCTACCATGCATCCCTTCGCATGCATGACCCGGACATAATACGACGCCACTGGCAACTCCAGAGACACATCTGTAACTTGCTCGCGGCTAAGAAATACTGGGACTGACGACAGACATGCACCCTTTCTATCAACGTGTCCAAGTACTGGTCAGCCTTCCGCTGCCTTACTGGATCTAACCCCCACCTGCCCCTACTATCCTCTCCTTCATGACAACCAACCCTTCCCTGACAACATTAGTAAGGCCAATCACTTTGCCTCCTACCTCTCCGATGTCTTTACCATCCCTGACGATCCCTAGTTCGATTACTCCCTCTTCCCAGATGTCTGTTATCGAACTGACACCTCTGTCCCTCCACTCGCACCTGGTTTCCAGTACTTGGACAACATTGCACACACAGAACGCAATGCCCCTATCACTACACAGGATCTCATCGCTACTCTCCACACGAAACGCAACACCGCTCCTGGTCACGATTGTGTCACCTATCGCCACCTTCGTGAAGCTCCTGCCTCTTTCCTCTCCACCCTGGCCAGGCTCTACAGTGTAGTCCTGTCCACCGGCTACTACCCTGACCTGTGGAAAACCTCCCATATCCTGATGTTCCTTAAACCCGGTAAACCACCATCCGCTGTCTCCTCCTACCGTCCCATCAGCCTTACCTCGGTCTTCAGCAAGGTCCTGGAATCCATCCTCACCCGACGCATCCACCAGCATCTCCGCCAGCACCGCCTCCTTCCCGTTACCCAGTGTGGCTTTCGGCTGTCCTTCTCTTCCGATGACCTCCTCCTTCACCTCACTCCTCTTATCTCTGAACAGCTTAATTCCCGTTGTTCCGCTATCTTCGTCTCCCTTGACCTTGAACGAGCCTATGACCACGTGTGGCATTCCGGTCTCCTCTTCAAGCTCCAAACCTTCGCCCTTCCTATTAACTACGTCCGTCTAATTGGCTCCTTTCTTTCCCAACGTCCTCCCTACGTCACCATCCACAACACGGATTCCTACACCTTTTTCCCCTCCGCTGGTGTGCCCCAGGGTTCCGTTGTCTCCTCTCTTCTGCACCGCTTGTATACAGCGGACATGCCGCCGCCTTCACCCACCATCCACCTTCTCCAGTATGCCGATGACACTGTCTTCCTTGCCCTTGCCCCCACCCTGCAACACTCCCAACACCTTCTCCAATCCCATCTTGACTGGATCACCACCTGGTGCAACCAGTGGTTGCTTAAGGTCAATCCTTCCAAAACCCAGGTGATCATTGTAGGCAAAACCATCCCTTCCTTCCACCTCCTCGATTTCTACATCACCATCTATGGCCGTCCTATCACCCTTAAGTACCTTGGTGTCACCCTCAACTGTCGCCTCTGCTGGACCTCCCTCCTCCGGACGATCCAAGCGAAGGCACGCTCCCGCCTCTGTCTCCTCAAGCTCCTTTCCGGCTGTACTTGGGGGTCTGGACCCCTCCACCATCCTCCATACCTATCAATCCCTCATTCGCCCTATCCTTTGCTACGCCCACCCTGCCTGGATCTCCGATCCCCCTACCTTTTACAAATCCCTTCAGATCGTAGAACGCCATTCTCTTCGCCTCGCCTATCGCATCCATCTCCCCTCCCCCACGTGTATCCTGTACGACCTTATTCCCTTCCCCCACCTCCTCCTTTTCCTCGAACGGATACGGATCCTCTACACCTCCCGTAAACTCAATCCTCCTCACCCACTGGTCTCTCCCATCCTCTCCCGCCCCCGTCCGCTACCGTGCCTGTACTTCCACGTCCCACCTGCTCTCCATCTCTCCACTCTCCATACCCTCTCCCAAGGTGGCTTCCGCCAGCTCTCCCTCCCTGATGATGCCCTCCTCCCCTCCATCTACCCCTCCTACCAACTTTTTTGATCCTCCCTCCCTCTTCCTGTGTTTGTTCCTACGGGCACCGTCTCTCCCTTCTCTCCCCCTTCCCTCCCTATCTCCCCACTCCTCCCCCGGGCTTCCCCCTGCCCCCTTCCTCCACTCCTCCTATCATCTCCTCTGCCATTGGCATCCATGCTCACCCCTCTCCCTCCCCCTCCCCCTTCTTCCCCTCTTGGCAGGTCCCCGGACTCGCACACGCTACGTG
Source organism: Schistocerca serialis cubense (assembly GCF_023864345.2). Taxonomy (NCBI): domain Eukaryota; kingdom Metazoa; phylum Arthropoda; class Insecta; order Orthoptera; family Acrididae; genus Schistocerca; species Schistocerca serialis. The sequence continues at coordinate 887,037,681 of NC_064640.1, read as the reverse complement.
GACATGCGCGCGCTGGAGATCATCGTCACCAGTTTCTCGTGTGTGTGCCATCGTGTTTTGCGTTTAGTGTTCGCCATCACGCTCCAACGTTCACATGTGCCATCGAAATCATCAGTGTTTGTGCGTCGTGTCGACAGTTTGTAGTGTGGTTTTTCGTCGAGTGTGAACGGCTTCATGTTTTTTATGTTCTGTGTCTACTGTTTTTTACATGCCAAATTGTTCAATCTCTTTTGTGTCTTCTATATGTTTTCTCATTGTTAACTCTGAGGCTGAAGAGCAGCGTAAGGTGCTGTTGCCAGCCTACCTGATGTACAGGTGTTGAAATTACAATAAAGGAAAAAAAATGGATTGGACTGGTAAATGACAATGGGTGACCTTGGAGGGGGACATGTGATGCATATAAAATTACATCCTGTCCTTGAATGTCCCACATACAATTGTTTCAGAGGCGTGATCATGGTGTCATGATGAACTGTGACCTTTAATTTGGTGCCTGAATCGGCACTGTTATAATACTTATTTGTTTCAGTTGCAGCTTGTATCTTGGTAATGATTGTTTGCTACAACTGCTACATGCACACTGATACCAATTTCAATGAGGGCATCCCGAAGGAGGTCAGGGCTATTTGTTGCCATTAGATCTAATGTGTTTCCATTGTAAGTGACCTTCTGTACAATACGAATACTGCATTTATTGCACTTGTTGAATCCTGACCAGGAGCAAACGCAAAAAACGGATTTCTCACGAATAAATAGGAAGTCTTGGCAAGAATCCTCCACTTCCATCACTTCAGAAAAAGGAGAACGGTCAAAGCAGTGGATAGATGCAGATGATCCTGAATCAAAACAGATGAAGTCATTTTCATCTGCCGAAAATTTCATGGACAGTATTTGGTAAAATGGTTTCTATTTAATATGCAAATGATAAAATAATAATTGACGAATACTTTGCTGCTACCCTAGACAAAGTGGATGGGAAAATTCGTGAGAAGAGTCCAAGACTGCAAACGAAATGAGTACCGTGCGAAAGACGTGAAAGTTGAACGTCCACTCCAGACGAAGCACAAGATCTAATTGGCGAAAGAAATGGACCATGTCCTAAAACACTGCGGCATTGGCATTAAATGATTCAAGGAAACAGTGCAATGCCCTCGTGTGAATGGCTGGATGTGGATTTTAATGTTGCTCCTCCGCTATGAATCCAGTGCTTGACCACTGCGCCACCTGTATTTGACAAATCATGTTCCACCTAGACAATAAATTTGCCTTCATACATGCTTTAGTAACAGGAAAACGGAGAAATCTGAAGTACGAATTATTCAGAATCCACCTAATTCACTACATTTGCTGCCCTCTGTCTTGCACTTGTTCCAACATCTAAAATAAAACTGCTCCGGAACACGTTTCAAATATTAGTACACTTTTTACTTAAAAATAATTATTTACTGCTAGGCCAAAAGTTTTGCATTTTTCTCTAGTATAGATAACTGACTCTGTCAGTCTTTCTATGAGACACCTGTACGAGATAATTAAGTGCATTACCTTGAAGCCTACTGTTAATCTACGAGAATCATTATAGGCAGCGGTTCTGTAGTGGATTCAGTTCATATTAGACAAAATTTTCTGATTAGATGAAGTTTCACACAAGGACTAGTTTTAATCGAGCTGTATTAGCGAGAACGACTAACTAGAATCAGTCGATAGTTTCCAAGATCTTTTTTTTAGTGTATAGTGTTATTTCTCACAGAGCTAATTTTCCGGTAGGACGAGATAGGACATCTAAATCTGTTAATAAAGTCAAAAAATTAGTTATGTTTTAAAATTATAACTTTTTATGTGTTTGTGACTGAAGAACTACATGTACACTGCCGCATCCATCAACTGGAGTAAAAATGAGATATCGAAAAAGTTCGATTCTGAAACGGAACAGTTTACTGATGCTCATCAACCATTAAAGAAGTGCCAGTGCACATCTTAGTGTCGCAGTGTGTTGAACGCCTTTTGAGAAAGGACGATAAATCAATGCAACAAGTAGTCAACTAATCTGGCGAAAGGTACTAGTACAACTGCGGGTAAACTGACAGGTGCATTTTCTGCTTTTCGTTGGTCTGCACTGCAAATCTGTGACTAAGTTACTGTAGTGACTAGTTACTGTAGACTCTTAATAAAATTCCTGTAGGATTATTTTAAATTCACTTAAAGTAGTTGTAACTGCATTGTGGGAATTATGATGTTAATATTTTCTTTTTTTTCTCGCAGAAGCAGCCAGTGACAGCATTGGCACCGTTGCGTTTGCCATTTCTGAGGGCACTACACCAGTGCGACATTACCTGCAGTGTCGCGGCTCTTTAAATTTGAGGCTCATTGCGGGACAGTAAAGCAAGTTTCCTAACTTAAATCTCATTTGCATGCAACTTTACGTACAGTATTTCCCACAATGGGTGTGGCCACATGTGTTCCCTGACCTATTCTTTATAACAGCCTCGTCTAGCAGTAGAATTACATATCTCTAAAATATTGGTTCGTTGTAGTTTGCTATTAAAGGGCTTTAAACATAATTGTCACAGCTGCAGAATACAACCACAGGGTTAACAGGACGCGCCGCCATTTGAAATATGATTAACGAACGCACGCGTCCTATTCGGCAATCACGATTACCTCTATTTCTTTCTTTGCCGCCATTCTCTCCGTGCACAACTATGACGTTTTCGGAAACAGAAGCTGCACTTTTAAGGAAACATACGAGGAAAATATTCCACTCTTAGTTTCGACGAGGTACTTAGAACTGAGTCCCTGGAAGTAGATAATCAGCTATTGCTTACCACGTATTACTGGTGGTCCTTATGTTGTCTAACGACTTGTTCTTCAGATACATCTACAAGGGAGATTCATTTCAGTGTTGTTAATTTCGTTCATATTCCAACATCAAAAATCACTTTACTTATCATTTATGGCGACGCCCCTTTGTTGCGGAACACATTTTGCCGCTACAGAAATATGTTTCGGATCAATATGTTCACATTCTGGCAGTTATATATCAGCCTATGGCAATATCATAAATATTGCTATTTATTTGCGTCACTGAAACTGGGTATTTCAGTTTCATCCCCTCATATGTAACCCAATACAATAACATTACATATAACATGACATTGTTCTTACAAGAACTGATGCTGTATGCATTATTTGCGAGCTGATATTAGCCTTACAATAGGAACTGAAGTGAAAGGCACTGTGGCCTTGAGTTCTAGCTGGGACATAAGTGGGATTTTAACCCATAAGTCCTATGTACCATTTCTTGACCGTTATGATTGTTGCTGACTGCAACAGCAAAAGTCTACAATGTTTTGTGTAGGTTACAATTGGAGGTACTAACCACATACAGCAGGACACTACAGTAAATCTCATTTGCATCATTGTGATACACAAATTTTTGCACAACATTCTGTCACACATGTTTTCTTCAACAAATACACAATATAAAAATAATAGTTGTTGCAGCTGCTTGTAGCAATGACCGGGTAAATCTCTCTCTCTCTCTCTCTCTCTCTCTCTCTCTCTCTCTCTCTCACACACACACACACACACACACACACACACACACACACACACATACACATTAAATGATAAGGCACCCAGGGCAAGACCTTAGCTGATAGAGTAACATGTTTGGCAGTAAGGGGGCACACATAACTATGTTGGAGGTTCCAAGCAGGTTGACACATTTCAAGCCATTTTCAACAAGTATTCATCCAGTATCTTTGAAACTGACATGCAGCATGCTTTGGTGTCCGTTCTACAAACAGGGATGGAGGAACAGGACAGCGTGCCCTTACACCTTTCTCGGTATTTGGAAAAGGAAATTACCATTAACTTTGCTGTTCACCAGGGTTTCTCGGACTGTCTTCCAAGAAGCATTGATGTTCTGCGGGAAGTGAAAAAATGTTCCATGAAAAAATGTTAATAGCTTTGGATGTTTTTTGACATTTTAATGATAATAATCATTTTTATATAATTTTATTATGATTTATATGTTATCAGTTGTGATGTAAAATGGAAGTAATCAGTAAGTAAAAAAGTTTTTCTAATTTTTTATCATTTTATTAACCTTGAAAATAAACAAGGTGTTCCATCAGAGTATTCTCAAAGTATTCCATCAGTGCAAAAGTTTGGGAACCGCTACTATAGACTTTGCACCTCATTGCATTTGATGGTGACGCTGCTTTCATTAATAATAATGGAATTGGCTAGCTGCTTCATTCCAAACATTTAGCATCCTAGATACTCATATTTCCAGAAACTTTCCATGTGTAACAAGTAATGCCTCATATTATCATTAAAAATGATCAAAAGCACTACCAGTGAATCTAACGCTACTCAAAAATATTTCTATGAAATAGCGATAGCCATGTCAAGTGTGGTCTCCTTTAATGCAGTGGTGAAGCCAAGTAAACCAGTCCATTCTGAAAGAGAAGCAGAAGTCTTCTTAAAATACCTGAAACATCAAAACCAGATTGATGATGGAAAACATCTTCATCATCTGCCTGCTGCAATATTTTATTTTGCTACCTTAGTAAATTTAAGAAGGTACAAGCAAAATTTTGAAGCTCCATATTCTTAACTGCTTACCAATCCCTATTTTCCATAGACATTTGTTGATGTGTTGCGAATTATTCTGGCATTTTATTCTTTTCCGTTTCCTACACTGTGTGATTTTTTTTTCCCTCATGTGTCAAGAGAATCCATATAAAAACTGGAACAATAAGTAGCCTGCTCTTACAGCAGAAATCATCAGTCAGTGGCAAAAGCCACATTACTCATTTTCAGATAAAATAATAGATAATTTATTCAGCACTGATACTGGACTAATCATTGTTTTCATATTGTCCATTAGAATCCTAATGTTGAAAGTATTGTACGGTTATAATTACCAGAAACAAATCAATACTAGCTCAAAATTTTCTGGTATCTATTAATATCTCCTTTCCTAGTAGCCATTGTTTAAATCATAATGTTCATTATACACATTCTATAGTGCCAGTATACTGTGTCAACTTGACAATGCTCCAGTCTACAAAACACATTAAATACTGAGGTGATGAAAGTCACGGCATAGCGATATGCAAATTTACAGATGGCATTAGTTTCATGTACACAAGGTATAAAAGGCAGTTCATTGACAGGGCTGTCATTTGTTCTCAGTGATTCTGTGGCCACATGGTGGGAATTAACAGACTCTCAATGCGGAATGGTAGTTGGAGCTAAATGCATGGGTCATTGCATTTTGAAAATTGTTAGGGAATTCAATATTCCGAGATCCACAGTGTCAATAGTGTGCTGAGAAAAGCAAATTTCAGGCATTACCTCTCAGCATGGATAACACAGTAGGTAACAGCCTTCACTTACCAACTGAGAGTGGTGGTGATTGTGTTGTCAGTGCCAACAGAAAACATGTGTGAAATACCTGCAGAAATCAATGTGGGACATACGTCAAATGTATCCATTAGGACAGTATGGCAAAATTTGGCATAAATAGGCTATGGCAGCGATTGACTGATGCAAGTCCCCCTGCTAAAAGTGCAACATAACCTATAGTGCCTCTCCTGGGCTCATGACCATATGGCCTGGAGAATTGTGGCCTGGTCAGATGAGTGCCAATTTCAGTTGGTAAGAGCTGTTGGTAGGGTCTGAGTGTGTTCCAGACCTCATGAAGCCATGGACTCAAGTTGTCAACAAGGGACTGTGCAAATCGGTGGTAGCTCCATAAAGGTGTGGGCTCTGTTTACATGGAATGGATTGGTTCCTCTTGTCCAACGAAACTGATTATTGACTAGAAATGGTTGTGTTCAACTACTTGAAGACCATTTGCATACATGGACTTCATTTTCCTAAACAACAATGTCACTCACCAGTTTGCGATTGGTTCGAAGAACATTCTGGACAAATCAAACAAATGATTTAGCCACTCAGATCCTGCAACATGAACCCTATTGAACACTTATGGGCCACAATTGAGAGGTTAGTTCATGCACAAAATCTGGCACCAGCAACTCTTTCACAGTTATGGACAGCTATAGAGGCTGCATGGCTCAATATTCCTGCAGGGGTCTTCCAACAACTTTTGAGTCCAGGCCATATCAAGCTGCTGCACTAAACTGGGCAAAATAAGGCCCGATACAGTATTAGGAGGTATCCCATGACTTTTCTTATCTCAGGGTATAGTCTTTAGAAGACAAGCAGATTTGCAGGACTGACCATTGCAAAGACCTAATCTTGACCCTTTGAGACATATTGTACGAAGCAAGTTGCCACAATGGCATAATCTTGCCCTGCCTGCTATTACTTACATGGCTGGTAGGTACATAATGAGCATTGATGGATGGGCCAAGTCTTTTTAGAATGTAGCATATTTTTTCATTTTTGTTTTCTAAGTTGGCTTGGTGTCTCTTAACATTTTTGCTTCAAGCTGTTGTCTTACACTAAAAACTTATTATTGTTCAGTCATATAATTTTATTGGCATGAAGGAGTACCGTTTTTGGAAGAAACTGACATTCCGTTTAAGGAGATCATTCTGCCTATGACCAATAGCGTCTGAAGATTGCCCTTATGGGCTGAAATTGGTAAGGATGTACCATGAAATGGGATAGTGTCAAAAATAAACAGAAGTTCATAAAGATATACTGTTTGTTTGCAATCCACAGTACAACTTAAAACTTGTGTAAATTGCCTTTCATCATATTTTTCAGGACTTAAGACTATCCTGTGAATGTCACGTCACTGTGCATCTTCTTTACATTAATGTATAGCGTTGATGTCCCTTCTAAAGTCAGGCAGTATTTGTCCCTTCTTGTAGGGTATGAATATGAACACCACTGAGAAAATTTCAGTTTGTTTGGAGATATTTACTGAGTATTTTGGTACAATGGACGCATGGTCTCTGGTGGTTCATTACAGAGTAGTAAAATAATTTTGGTTATTTGATTTGTTACCTCAGGTACATTTGTTTCTTTGAAAATATATCCACAGCAATGAAAAAGTATGTAATGTACAATCACACACACCAAAGTGTACAACACAAAACACAGAGTAATGTAGAAATCTCGAGACACAAAAGCATTATGTTGTGGTTCCCATCACTGTGGGAGTGGGTTAATCTAGCACCATTGTGCCACTCCTTCACTACATACACTGTACACATACAGAAGGTGGATATATCCAGCTCTTTATCAGTAAACTTCTTCATTCCCCTGTGTATCCTTGTTAGCACGCAGCAAACCTGAAACAGAATCTATCAGTACTTAAACTGAATGCAAGTTCTAGGATAAAAAGTTAAGTGGACAGTATTGTCAGTGCAACACAAATGCAAAGAGAAGTGGGGGTAAGAAATCACGTGAAATACAATTAATCTGTAAATGAGACACTGGAGACTTCAGGTACCTTATACCAACATACTTAGAAAATATTCCTGAACAACCTTCAAAATTTTATTGTGGAGTTTGGGTTCACCCTGCATATCTGTTCAAACAGATTGCAGAATAAATCGTTCACTACATGGCTTGATGTTCTCTAATGGCTGCAGAACTAGTACAGTGTAGTCAACTGGGACAATGTAGCCACCTGCATATATGTATAAAATGCATGTTTGACCATCAGCTGTTTTCATTTTAAACCCAAATATGAACTGGTTTCAGTCTTGAACCATCTTCATGGATAAGGGCTAAAATGGCTTAAACCACCACATTACATTTGTCATTACGTGAAACGAAATGGCATACGTGATTTCCTTCCCTATCCTTTCCCAATCTAAACTTGTACTCAATCTCCAATGATATTATTATCAAAGGTATGTTAAAACCTCAGTCTTACTTTCATATAGAGTGAAATACAATATTAGTTCCACATCAAATCAGTTCTTCCAAGTACACAACAAAAATTTTGAATGTACTTCATGAATCATAAAAAGAAATTCCATCATAAGTGCATCCCAGTTCTTGACACTTGCTGGCTTTAACCATTTTAACCCTTATCTGTGAAAATGGCCCAAGACTGAAACCAGTTGATATTTGTGTTTAATATAAAAACAGCTGATTGTCAAACATGCATTTTATGCATTACTTGATGGCTGTTGATAGTCACCTTCCAAAAATGATCTACATATATACGCTAAAAGCCACTGTACAGCACATGTGTTGTGTTTGCTCTGTATTTCATTCAGGATTTCCCATTAACAACTCAGTTTTTTTCCTGATGTTAAACCTATTTCAGTCCACTTTGTCATAGTCTGTTTCATGTCGGACAGTACTTCTTCCACATTTATGTGCTTCGAGTAGTATTTACAGCTCTATTCCATGTCCATCATGGTTGTTTCAAAAATGTCTTCAGAGCACTGCTTGAGGGCTACCACTTTTTGAAAAGATTATAACTACTCATGAGCGCATTATCCAGAACCCTTGCTATTAATTTTTTCTTCCTGTCCATTTCCTCTAATCCTCTAATTCCTCTGTGACTCTTGATGTACACATGTTGAAATGCAAACTATTTAGTTAGTGCTTTATTATAACAGGTTGTTGACTTATAACTTCACAATTTGCTACTTTTGTAACAAAATTTTATTGATTTATTTAGAGACTGAATATTGTTACTGGGATTTCTATTCCATCATCATCAGAAATTCATTGTTCTAACCTGTGCATTCAGACTATTACATGTGTGGAAGTATTACTTGAGTATTGAATTTTCATTTCCCCTACGTGTGCATTGATTTCCTTAAAATAATAACTCCAGGTCTTAACCTGAGCGTTTTGTTAAGTGACACCTCAGACCACTGACAATACTTTCTGAGTTATTTATTTTTCACTTTTACTGTCACATGTACACCTCAGAGTATTTTTATTCATAAGCACGTGTATCTTCTTCTTCTTTTCCTTCAGCATTGTCCTGCATGCCTGCGAGGTCTGCTATAAGCACATACATCAGGAAAATTGCTGTTTCACCAACCAGAATTATTTTCCCCATGATTTACCTGAATAACCTCAGAAAAATGCAAGGATATCTTCTTTTAAAGGATGATTGCCAATCCCCCCCACCTTGACAACATATGTAACAGTACAGAATTCTAGCACACAGACAGCTATATATATTGGTTAATCTTTCATTTTTGACAGTCATTGTTTTTTCTCTCCCTAACAGGATGAGTATGGAGACAAATGAACTACAAGAAGACACATATAATGCAACAGAACTAAAGAGCATGCCACATGACAAAAATGTTAATCAAGGAGTTAAACTTACAGACAGTCATGGGGTAAATCATATTGTCCAACTACACTCTGACGAGGAACAATCAAATGTAGATGAGGGGACCAGCAGAAATATGCCCAATAAAAATATTGAGGAAACAGTTCAGGTCAGTGCCTTTGCAGGATTATTAATACTGGCCGAGTTGGCGACATCATTATTACCATCGCTTGTTGCACATGTGGCAACAGGTCAGGATGCAGTTCAGTCACCACATCACTCCAGCATACACTGTTCACCTCTATATGAGGACAACAGAAAATCTGAATCAAAGAAAAAAACTGAAGAAAAAAACAATGCAAATATTTTTGCAAACCTCTTAATTTTAGCAGAGTTGGCAGCATCATTAACACATGTACAAAGCCCTATTGAGCTAGTGGAACCAGAAGACATCACAACAGAAATGTCACCATATGGAAATGATAGTGACCTGGAATGTGACTATGTAATGCTATATGAAGAGATTGTGGAAACAGAAGTAGACACCTCAGCAGTCAATCCATTGCAAAGTGATAGTGACAGTGAACCTGTAGAATTTGTTAGATCAGTGGAGGGTACACTAGTAATAAGTATAACACAAGATGATTCTGATACGGAATTTGAAGAGTGAGCACATTGTTTGGAGTTTGCAGGACCAGAAGAGGATATACCAGCTATGACTTCCACACAAGATTATGGTGGTGTAGAATTTAAAGAGTAATCACAATTTTTAACATTTGTCGTACCAGATGAGGATAAACTAATTTGACTCGCCCAAAAGATAATGATGATATGGAGTTTTAACTACTGATTTAATGTGTTACTGAATGCAAGATATGAATGACTGTTTATGACTTTCAATAACTGAAGAACTGAAGAACTTTTTCTGATTACGTATGATAGATTTATGTAAATGTGATGCTTTATATTATATTTTAATAGACTGTATTTAATATAAATAAAATGCCACAATTCAACATTTATTTATTTATTTTTTAATTGTTTCATTTATCCTTCTGTAGACAATAAATATTTTATGGATGTTGTCCAAATGTACATGTAAATTTATGGGAAACCACTTCATGGAAATGGAACATACAAATGTGTAAATAAAAAAAGTTATAGACAAAAATATATTGGGTTATACAATATGTAGTAACACAGAATAATGCAAGATTGTACAATACATAGTAACACCGAATAATACAAAATCATAAAATACATAGTAAAACAACTTTATATACATATATGTTTGTGGTATTGCAGTGGCATAGTCTGTTTTCCATAGGGCTTTAGTTTTGTCCTTCCTAGACAGCAAATCCTTATATACATTACATTAATTAAGAAAAGATTTTTCATGACATGACAGCTGTCCATTACATGTGCTAATATAATAAAATGTTTAGGAGAAAAAGACAATATTTTCAATTTTCCCTGAATATAAACATTCAGAAAATGTTTATTGGCCTAAAGGGTAATTAACCAAGTAGAAGAATTGTTTGAGTAGAAACTTTTTAAATTCTGCTGTAAATTTGTTTTCATCTTCTAACTTTCTGATGTTGACTGGCAGTCTGTTGTAAAGTTTGGTACCAGTGCCATTGAGTGTTTATTTTATTTTATTTTTTTGTTTGCATAATATAGAGTGCTGTGCTATTTTGTATTTATGGAAGTCAGCATTTGTTTGAAAATCTGCAAGGTGGGCCCTGACATATAAAACACCTTTATATATATATATATATGAAGGTACTGTTAGTATTTAAAGCTTTTTGAGTATGGGTCTGCCGTGAGCCTGTGGGTGACTGAGTTATTGTTCGTAAAGCCTTCTTCTGTAACAAAGAAGACTGGGACCCCAAAATATTATTCCATGTGATGCAAGAAACTGAAAATAGCTTAAATATATCAACCTGGCACCCTCTGAGATACAGGCATTTGTAATAATTCTAAGAGCAAAACACACCAGATTAAGTTTCTGTGAAAATTTCAATACACAGTCAATAAAATTTAAGTTTTCATCAACATCTGTCCCTAGCAGTTTTGTAGATATCACTCTGTCTATGGCTTTGTCACCCAACACTAGATAAAGAGTTAAATTTTGGCTTATTTTCCCAAACTGTATACAATTTATTTTATTTGCATTTAATGACAGCCTGTTTGCACTGAACTAAGAGTGTACATTCCTTAGGACTTGAGCAATAGTTGTTTGAAGCAGTTGCTTTGGTGCACTTATTATCACACCAGCATCATCAGCAAATAGTATGGTTTTTGCTGCACCATCTAATGTGTGCATGTAATTTGTATTGACAAGAAATACTATGGGATCTAGAATGCTGCCGTGTGGTACTCTTATTTCCAACTTTTTTGAATCTGATTTTAATTTTTTATTTTATTTTTTGGTGGGAGCAAGCTGACATCGGTCCTACAGTCTGTGTTATGTTTTGTAGGTATGGTTCAAATCACTTTTTCCCTGTCCCTTGAATACCTAACACACTCAATTTTTCTGAAAGAATGCCATGATTGATAGTATCAAATGCTTTTGAGAGATCTAAATTTACTCCTACTGTGCTCTTTTCTTTTTCCATGCTTTTGATTATTTGTCAATGGTACACATTAGCACTGCTTCTATATTTTTAGATCCCTGGAAGACATGCTGATTATTGTTTAGCAATATGGTCATTTAGATATTTGTTGATTCTGTGTTTCATCAGTTTTTCAAATATTTTGGAAAATGCTGGAAGGAGTGATATTGGTCAATAGTTTTCTACCTTATACTTGTTGTTGTTTTTGAATAACAGCTTCACTTTTGAGATTTTCAGTCTTTCTAGAACCAATCCTTCACTAAATGGTAAGTTGGCTATGTGGGCCAATGGCCTTGTAATCTGTAATCGGTGGAACTGTCATTGTTATGATAGACACTGGCACTTCATCTATTCCTGCCGACATTTTAGGTTTCAAGCTTTTTTTATCACTTTTAACACTTCATGTTCATTTTTGGGCCCTACCCTCATGCTATAAGCAGCTGTTGGAATTTGTTGTTTTTCTTGGTTTGTAAATTTAGAACTTAATGAAGTTGTTGCCTTTATCAAATAAGTGTTTATATGATTTGGCAAATCTTGTTATTTAATATTGACATTTTCTGTGTTTTTGATAATGATGTCTAGGTCTTCACATCTCTTTTGTGTTCAAGCCTTCACAATACCCCATGTAGCTTCTGATTTGTTTTCAGACTGTCTTACTAAGCTGTCACCACTTGTAAATTTTGTTTTAATAATTACTTAAAATTAACAATTACTTAAAATGTTCAATGTCACGATAGTGAAATCCATGAAAGAAATGACAGTGTAATCCATGAAAATGTATGCAAGAAACTCTTCCAAAACGGCAGTAGAAGAAGCGAGAAGAACCAGAAGTACAAGAAGAGACAGTCATGGTCACGAAATAGCTCAAAACATTACGAGTATCCAAGATGACTTTACAGCTGTGGCTCACATTCAACCAGGTACACCTCCTTCTGCTGTGGTGAAGTCATGTGTGCAAGACAGTGAATCTTTCTCTGCAAATGATTATGTCATTATCATTGGTGGTACAAATGATGTGGCTAAAAATCAAGCAAATGACGCTATCAGGCACATAAAAATAACACTTGGTAAGTTGACTGGCACTAAAGTAATTGTCGTTAACATTCCATAGAGACATGATCTAATAGACCAATCTATTGTGAACTTGGAAGTGCATAAAACAAATGATAGGGTTAAAACAATATGTAATAAATTTCGCAATGTGTCTTTGGTAAATGTCAGTAACCTAGATAGAGACCTGCACACAACTCATGCCATGCACATGAATAAGAGACATAAAAAGATTGTGAGTAAATTAATTATTGATGAAATCAGACAAAACAATACACAAAGCAGTGTAAATAAGTGCATTGCTATGGAATGGCACAACCCACCCAAACAGGACCTGCCACACAAACAGCTACTGCTGACAAGCTGGGGAAACTTGTAAACCCTGCTGGACAGCCTGATAGCTCTAAACTTCCCTGTATGGTCCAGCAGGAGAAACTCAGCCTTAATATCATACAGCAAAACCCTTGTAGTCTTAAAAACAATCAGTCTGGTAGGGTAACACGTCCATCAAGTGTTCAACAATCCAAACTCACATTCAGATTAATTCAGCAGAACTTTCAAAGTCTTAGCAATAAGCACAATGAGTTGTATACCACTGCAGCAAATGATAACCCTGATGTTTTAGTTATAAGTGAACACTGGTACACAGATGTGCTAATTAGTGTATGTAAGCCACTCTCCATGATCTTTTGCTCTGCCTTCACTAGAAAAGAGAAACATGGTAGTGGGGTAGCAATATTTGCAGCCAGCAGTAGTAATTAGAGTGTAATAGATGTAAGTGCTTTCAGCATTGAGGGTGTAATAGAACTAGCAGCAATTAATTATAAGTGGGGGAAAGAGAACTTAATTATTATAATCTTCGTACATCCATATTTAAATTGGATGAAAGTGGGACTCAGCTGATATAATTTTTATTAAAAATGAAAGTCTTCCAGCTGTACTTAAGATTTTATATTTATTTTGCTACTAGTTTTGTCACTGCGTCAATGTCATCTTCAGGCCCGTACACTTTGATGAAATCAATTGTGTGTGGCTCAGTACTAGAAGTCCACAGTGAGACCAACACGTGCTCCACATGGATGGCGGGCAGTAACTAGTGTGAAGTTTAAACTTCACACTAGCTACTGCCCGCCATCCATGTGGAGCACGTGTTGGTCTCATCGTGGACTTCTAGTACTGAGCCACACACAACTGATTTCATGAAAGTGTACGGGCCTGAAGATGGCATTGGCGCAAAGTCGAAACTAGTAGCAAAATACATATAAAATCTTAAGTACAGTTGGAGGAGTTTCATTTTTATTAAAAATATATTATTATAGGCCTATACAGACCTCAATCTGGTAGCCTAGATATTTTCTTTGATATTCTTAATGACCTGCTTATTGACACTGACAGTAAACATTGCAATAAAAATGGCTGGGTTAACATAATACTAACTGGAGATATAAACATTGACTTGCTGTCCAATGACTCTGTATCTAAAAAACTAATGCTAATATCAGCTCAATTTAACTTAACATTTCTGATAAACGAGCCTACTAGGGAGGTCAATAGTATAAAATCATGTGTTAACAACATTATAACTAACATGTCTCACTTTACATGCAGTGCATCAGCTCTGAAGCTTTCCATTTCTGACCACCATGCAATACAGGTATCAATAGAAGCTGAAAATCGTCATGTCAATAGAAAAGAGAAACAATATGTGAAAAAAAGAATCACCAATGGTGACAATGTTAAATATCTCAACAGTCTGCTGAAAATATTTCAATGGGGTTAAAGAAACAGCATTACTTTCAGTGAATTTGCATCAGATTTTTATTACTGCTTCAGTGTCTCATGCCCAGAAATGACCTTTACAGTAAATGACTGCAAAAAGATGCAAAACAATAACTGGATAAATCATGAAGTAAAAACAGCAAGAGAGAAACTTAGACTTTTCCAATATGCAGTGGTAAATAATAATAATAATAGTAGAATAAAGGTAGAATTTAAGAGCTATCATGATTATTATAAAGATCTGCTGCTAGAAACTAAAAGTAAATATGTAGCCACAATGTTAAGAAACTCTACTAACACTGGTTTAGCTGTTTGGAAAGTAATAAATAACTTTAGGGATTGTAAGGGCAGATCAATTAGTGATTTTACTATAAGCCATAAAGGGCATATCATGAAATGTCAATGTCAGATTGCAAATGTTTTTAATGAGTACATTTCTTCTGTTGGAAAATCTGTCAATGACCATTTTAAGAATATTCAGTATAGATATAAGGGCAATCCAATCAAACAAAGCATATTTATTTATTTATTTGAGATACATATTCCATAGATCCAGTATGGCATGATTACGCTTGGATGTGGAATGAGTCAAAGCAGATACAATATAGATATCATACAATACAAAACATACTGATATATTACACATGGTAGATGAATGATTCAGAATTGGTACAATACAATAATACACTCCTGGAAATGGAAAAAAGAACACATTGACACCGGTGTGTCAGACCCACCATACTTGCTCTGGACACTGCGAGAGGGCTGTACAAGCAATGATCACACGCACGGCACAGCGGACACACCAGGAACCGCGGAGTTGGCCGTCGAATGGCGCTAGCTGCGCAGCATTTGTGCACCGCCGCCGTCAGTGTCAGCCAGTTTGCTGTGGCATACGGAGCTCCATCGCAGTCTTTAACACTGGTAGCATGCCGCGACAGCGTGGACGTGAACCGTATGTGCAGTTGACGGACTTTGAGAGAGGGCGTATAGTGGGCATGCGGGAGGCCGGGTGGACGTACCGCCGAATTGCTCAACACGTGGGGCGTGAGGTCTCCACAGTACATCGATGTTGTCGCCAGTGGTCGGTGGAAGGTGCACGTGCCCGTCGACCTGGGACCGGACCGCAGCGACGCACGGATGCACGCCAAGACCGTAGGATCCTACGCAGTGCCGTAGGGGACCGCACCGCCACTTCCCAGCAAATTTGGGACACTGTTGCTCCTGGGGTATCGGCGAGGACCATTCGCCACCGTCTCCATGAAGCTGCGCTACGGTCCCGCACACCGTTAGGCCGTCTTCCGCTCACGCCCCAACATCATGCAGCCCGCCTCCAGTGGTGTCGCGACAGGCGTGAATGGAGGGACGAATGGAGATGTGTCGTCTTCAGCGATGAGAGTCGCTTCTGCCTTGGTGCTAATGATGGTCGTATGCGTGTTTGGCGCCGTGCAGGTGAGCGCCACAATCAGGACTGCATACGACCGAGGCACACAGGGCCAACACCCGGCATCATGGTGTGGGGAGCGATCTCCTACACTGGCCGTACACCACTAGTGATCGTCGAGGGGACACTGAATAGTGCACGGTACATCCAAACCGTCATCGAACCCATCGTTCTACCATTCCTAGACCGGCAAGGGAACTTGCTGTTCCAACAGGACAATGCACGTCCGCATGTATCCCGTGCCACCCAACGTGCTCTAGAAGGTGTAAGTCAACTACCCTGGCCAGCAAGATCTCCGGATCTGTCCCCCATTGAGCATGTTTGGGACTGGATGAAGCGTCGTCTCACGCGGTCTGCACGTCCAGCACGAACGCTGGTCCAACTGAGGCGCCAGGTGGAACTGGCATGGCAAGCCGTTCCACAGGACTACATCCAGCATCTCTACGATCGTCTCCATGGGAGAATAGCAGCCTGCATTGCTGCGAAAGGTGGATATACACTGTACTAGTGCCGACATTGTGCATGCTCTGTTGCCTGTGTCTATGTGCCTGTGGTTCTGTCAGTGTGATCATGTGATGTATCTGACCCCAGGAATGTGTCAATAAAGTTTCCCCTTCCTGGGACAATGAATTCACGGTGTTCTTATTTCAATTTCCAGGAGTGTATAATCAAGATAATAAACAATACAATACAAAAATACAATAGTGATAAAAAACAATACATATAACAATGACAAAGGAAATAATCTGAATTACTACTCAAATTACTGATCTCTGTTGAAGAATTCATCTAAAGAGTAGAAACATTTTTCCAATAGAAACTCCTTTAGGTTTTTTTTGAATAGCATAAACTTGGTCCCAACCAAAGCAAGGAAATCAAAAACTTAGTAAGGTCATTAAAAATACAAAATCAGCTGGCTACGATGGATTGTCTTTCAGTACACTGAAAAGATGCATAGACAGCATATCTGATTCTATGATGTAATTGCATCAGGTTGTTTCCCAGATAGTCTAAAGATAGCACAAATAACCCTGATTTACAAGATAGGTGATAAATCTAAAATTGAAAACTACCGCCCCATCTCAATCATACCTGCATTTTCTAAGGTAGTTGAGAAAGTTATTTATACCAGACTAATGACATCCCTGAGGCAATACAATTTTATATTTGAAAATCAGAATAGCTTTATGAAAAACAAGTCAACTTCAGTAGCCGCAGCACAATCAATAGACAAAATAATTACTGCCATAGAGAACAAGGAGTATGTAACTGGAGTGTTCCTTGATCTAGAAAAAGCTTCTGATTGTGTCAACAAGCTGTGGAACCTGGGTATTAGAGAGACTGGATGTGAGTTAATAAAATCATATATGAGCAATAGAAAACAATTTGTCTTGCTTAAAACAAACAGTGGGTCTTTCAAATCTAAAATGACTGATATCAAATATGGAGTGCCTCAAGGTTCTGTCTTGGGACCCCTTATTTTCTTGATTTATGTTAATTATATACAGTATCAAAACTTCCTGGCAGATTAAAACTGTGTGCCGGACCGAGACTCGAACTCGGGACCTTTGCCTTTCGCGGGCAAGTGCTCTACCGACTGAGCTACCCAAGCATGACTCACGCCCCGTCCTCACAGCTTCAATTCCGCCAATACCTCATCTCCTACCTTCCAAACTTTACAGAAGCTCTCCTGCGAACCTTAAGGTTAAGCTGTGAGGACGGGGCGTGAGTCATGCTTGGGTAGCTCAGTCGGTAGAGCACTTGCCCGCGAAAGGCAAAGGTCCCGAGTTCGAGTCTCGGTCCAGCACACAGTTTTAATCTGCCAGGAAGTTTCATATCAGTGCACACTCCACTGTAGAGTGAAAATTTCATTCTAGATATACAGTATCGTTCTGCTAATTGTAAAAAAATATTGTATGCAGATGATACATCATTTGTGTGTAAACATGAAGACTATGACAGTCTGGAGGTACTGTGCAACAGTGTAACTAATGAAATAGTCAAGTATTTTAATGAACGCCATCTAAATGTAAGTGCTTCAAAGACTGCAATGATGGAATTTAACATAAGGAAACCAATAGAATTTGGCATGAAATTATCCATAGGAAATGACATTGTAAAAAAGGAAAAATGGACAAAGTTCTTGGGAATTACAATCCAGGACAGCCTCAAATAGGACACGCATATCGATTCCTTGGACTGTAAGCTGTCGAAGAATGTATTAGCTATAAATTTGATTAGCAAATATTGTAAGGCTATGGGTGTACTAAAAACTACTTATCATGCCCTATTCTCATCAAATGTAAACTATGCCGTAGAAATATGGGGTGCAACAACTCAAGCTAACATAAGAACATTATTAATACTACAGAAAAAAGTTACCAGAATTATTTGTGGTGGCAAACTTAGAGAATCGTGTCGGAATTGGTAGGTGTATACATATTGAAAGTAATATTGCTTGTGAAGACAATAAATCCAAATTTCAACTCTGACCTGCACCAGTACGATACAAGGCAAAAGTTTAGGTACCATTTAAATAGCCACAGAACAGCTTTATATGAAAAAACTGCACTTCATACTGGGCTGAAGCTAGCCAATGCCAGAAAGTCTCACAGCCCTTCCTACTAACAAATTAAAAGATCAGCTAAAAAGAATTCTAATTGAAAACTGTTTTTATTCCCTAGATGAGTACTATATCTACATATACGAGGGCAGTTCAATAAGTAATGCAACACATTTTTTTTCTCGACCAATTTTGGTTGAAAAAACCGGAAATTTCTTGTGGAATATTTTCAAACATTCCCGCTTCATCTTGTATAGTTTCATTGACTTCCGACAGGTGGCAGCGCTGTATGGAGCTGTTAAAATGGCGTCTGTAACGGATGTGCGTTGCAAACAATGGGCAGTGATCGAGTTTCTTTTGGCGGAAAACCAGGGCATCTCAGATATTCATAGGCGCTTGCAGAATGTCTACAGTGATCTGGCAGTGGACAAAAGCACGGTGAGTCGTTGGGCAAAGCGTGTGTCATCATCGCCGCAAGGTCAAGCAAGACTGTCTGATCTCCCGCGTGCGGGCCAGCCGTGCAGAGCTGTGACTCCTGCAATGGCGGAGCGTGCGAACACACTCGTTCGAGATGATCGACGGATCACCATCAAACAACTCAGTGCTCAACTTGACATCTCTGTTGGTAGTGCTGTCACAATTGTTCACCAGTTGGGATATTCAAAGGTTTGTTCCCGCTGGGTCCCTCGTTGTCTAACCGAACACCATAAAGAGCAAAGGAGAACCATCTGTGCAGAATTGCTTGCTCGTCGTGTGGCTGATGGTGACAATTTCTTGTCAAAGATTGTTACAGGCTATGAAACATGGGTTCATCACTTCGAACCTGAAACAAAACGGCAATCAATGGAGTGGCGCCACACCCACTCCCCTACCAATAAAAAGTTTAAAGCCATACCCTCAGCCGGTAAAGTCATGGTTACAGTCTTCTGGGACGCTGAAGGGGTTATTCTGTTCGATGTCCTTTCCCATGGTCAAACGATCAACTCTGAAGTGTATTGTGCTACTCTTCAGAAATTGAAGAAACGACTTCAGCGTGTTCGTAGGCACAAAAATCTGAACAAACTTCTCCTTCTTCATGACAACGCAAGACCTCACACAAGTCTTCGCACCCGAGAGGAGCCCACAAAACTTCAGTGGACTGTTCTTCCTCATGCACCCTACAGCCCCGATCTCGCACCGTCGGATTTCCATATGTTTGGCCCAATGAAGGACGCAATCCGTGGGAGGCACTATGCGGATGATGAAGAAGTTATTGATGCAGTACGACGTTGGCTCCGACATCGACCAGTGGAATGGTACCGTGCAGGCATACAGGCCCTCATTTCAAGGTGGCGTAAGGCCGTAGCATTGAATGGAGATTACGTTGAAAAATAGTGTTGTGTAGCTAAAAGATTGGGGAATAACCTGGTGTATTTCAATGCTGAATAAAACAACCCCTGTTTCAGAAAAAAATGTGTTGCATTACTTATTGAACTGCCCTCGTACTATCAAAGAGAGAGCCACCTGTGAAATGACATGTCATATACCAGCTGTTGTGTAAACACTGTTCGGCCTTTTATATTGGCATGATTACCACCAAGTTATCAGTCAGGATGAATGGGCATATACAGAGGGTGTATACTGGCTACACACAATATCCTGCTGCTGAGAATGCTGTATAACATGACAGCTGTAATCTTGGTGCTTGTTTCACCACATGCACCATCTGAATTCTTCCCCCACACACCAGTTTCTCAGAACTCTTCAGGTGGGAACTAGTGCTAAAACATGTCCTTGGCTCTCGCCACCCATCTGGCCTTCATATATGTTAATTTCTTCTGTCTCAGCATTTCTTCACAGTAACTACTACTTTCTTTACTCCATTTATTTTTCTACATCTTTCATTTTCTGACCTGTCAATTTTTCGCTAAACTCCTCTATTACATGAAATGAATTTAGCTTTTCCCTCTTATTAACTCATGCACGATATTTTTGCAGTAATCTCTGTCTTGCTCATTACCTGTCTTCCACCTATAAGCTCTCAGGTTTTCAAACCTCATCTGATGCGGTCCCTAACAATCAGTCTTTCCTTCTCATCCCGTCTTCTTAGTCTCCCCTGACCCATGGTTCTGGGTGACCTTTCCAAAATCTACCTCTTTTCCTAAACTTCTTAAGTCCTTTTTCTTTACCCCTCTTTCTTTCCCTTCAACCCTTCTGCCAGAGAGAGGAACCACTGGCTCCAAAAGATTGCATAAGTATAACCTTGTTTTATGCATGTATCCTCCTTTCACCGCTTGGTGCATAATATCTAAAAGATTTTCTGCTATATCAAAAAATAATACTAATGATAATAAAAATTCTATAAATGTAATACATTCACAATCGTTCTTGAATTCCTCCCAGACATGAGACAGAGGATTAAAATGTAGAGCACGTCTGGGAATTTCTGGAGTCAAACATGCAAGATTTCAAAATGACAACCAGTACTTGTAAATGTTTTACCCATCAGAAATAGTGATGTATTCAGAATAAATAGGCACAGTTTATACCAGTAACTAAGATAACCACAGATAACATTTAACAAGAGGCCACTTACATGTTTCGCATCATAACCTCATGACATCATGGATCTAAGCTGAGAACTGAACTCACACACTAGAATTGACCTAACAATAGTGGACTAGCAGTTTACTGCAGACACGTACAATATTTGACACAAAAGAAATGATAGTGATTCTGCAAATATGACTACTTACTTAACACGTGTATGTGTTCACCTTCAAAGGAGGGTCAGTTTAAAACCATGCATTACTGCATTTGTGCTTCCCACTGCTCAGTAAATATCTACATGTTATTTTCTATGGGAAGGCACAGAAGCTCCATAGCATAAGATCACATCTATAGTAAATTGATAGTCCTGTGATACTGAACTAATTAACTTTTCATGAAACTTGTCACAGCATAAGAACAAGATCAATGTCAAAAACATTCATCAGTAATACACTATGAAAAATAGTTTGTTAGAATTGTGAGCAGTCCTGTATTCCATGGTATTCAGAATGATTGGTAAAATTTTCAAAGAAATGCACAAAAAGACATATATCTGTAATAATAAAAATCATATGCAAAATACGTACATTTAAGCTATATTTGACACTATTTAGGGAGCATATAGAGACAGTACAGCTAAGAGTTGTGAAATGTGTAGTCACCAGATGTCTCGAAATTCCTAGAGACGTTCTACATTTTAATATTCTGTCTCATGTCTTTGAAGAATTCAAGAAAGATTTTGAATCTCTTTTCATTCGCAGAAATTTTATTATTATTATCATTATTGTTTTTGATATTGCAGAAAAGCTTTTAGATATTATGGCCAATTTGATGATTCTGTGTATGACTCATGTCCAATGAGAAATAAAGCCATTTGCATATAGTTATAAGTGGCAACGTAGCTCTCATTATTGAAGGTTAACGATGTTTGAGCCAATGCAGGTCTCAGGGAGTAGTGGAGAGGGAAGACCATTAGAAGCCATTTTGCAGCATATGTTTGCTGATTGTTTCTTGCAGACCTGAAATGTATCATGCTAAAATGTTGAAGAGGAAGTGTAAAATGGTGAAATTTTATGTAACTAGATAAAAGTGTTTAAAGCAGAAAGAAATGAGCATAAAGCATAATGTCTAATTTGTGATTAATGGATATAAGTTTCTGCGGCATATAAAGATAAGTGAATTGGTTATCAAAGTATTCTTTTTTCTGTTGAAGGCTATCCAGCATTAAGCATATGCCATATCACTGAGCCATCCTCTTTGCATGAAACACAGTTCTGTTAATGCCTTAGACACAGATGACACAGTTACACGAGCAGCACAATCTTACAATCTTAACTGGGAATTCTTTTATTGATTTCTGGTGGCATTCAAAAGATAAAGCTATAGTGTCTCCAAAATTTGTGGGATGAAGTGTGATTCTTATTCCTTATTTTGCTGTCAATTTGGGGTCTTTTATTAACTGCAGCATAAACATCCTGCTCAGTTATCTCACGACTAGGGAAGACTGATATTTCACCTTGTTGCTCTGCCTGCGTTATTTGCAATCATAGTTGCTTGTAAGGCATTGCTGTCTGATTATCACACTGAGTGTAAGGAGGACTACCACTTTGCCTTGCAGCACTGCCTTTGATGTTATCCAAACATGGTTTGGAAATCATTAGTCCAAGTTATTCTGGATAAATGAAGTTGAACTGTATTTTCATTTTTTATTTTCTCCATTAAAATTAGTTACAGAAGGATGACTTTTATTCTGTGTAGTTTAAACACTGTGAAAAATGATGTTAAGAGACACATTAATGCTTTTTAAAAATGTAAATACTCCAATTTTATGTTATTTTCTTATGTATGGTGCTTTTGCAGAATGTATCTATCATCAGGATCTACCTGTAATAAATTACAGTGACCAGTTAGAAATAATCACACAAAACATATTATGTGCATGTGAAAATATAAGGGGCATTCGAATGAAACCTAGCCACTACAGTAAAGTAACGATAATGATTTTATTAACTCAAAAATGTAGTTATACACAGTACACATACTCAAAAATAGTCCCAAAAACTGTTGGCACATTTATCCCATTCCATCCTTGAAGAAGTGAGTAGGCTGCCGTCAGATACAGGCCTGGACCCAGTCACACACTTCGTCATCCTTTGTGAACCATTGTCTGCGAATAGCTTGTTTTAGAGGTCCAAACACATGAAAGTCACATGGTGAAAGGTCAGGACTGTATGGTGGAAGTTCCAGCATTTCCCACCGAAACTGCTACAATGTCATCTTCACCAGATTGGCCATGTGTGGGCGGGCATTATCATGTAGGAGGATAACATCATTGGACAACATACCTTATCGTTTTGACTTTATGGCTTGTCTAAAGTTCTGTAAAGTGGCTTGATAACAATGGGCATTGATAACAATGGGCATTGATGGTGGTTACCTTTCCTGAACTGGTGTGCATGGCCTTTGATTTCTTTGGAGGTAGTGAAGATGCATGTTTCCACTGCTTGGACTGATGCTTGCTTTCCGGTTCAAAATGGTGACACCATGTCTTGCCACCTGTGACGATACGTGACAGAAAGCTGCATTCCTCCTCATGATAACACTGGAGACGACTCAAAGATAGCACCATTCAAGTACTGCACTGTTCAGCGGTCAGTTGGTGGAAAACCACTGTGCACAGATTTTTCGAAAGTTCAAGTGTTGATTCATTATGGTGTGGGTGAGGCTCACACTTATACCCAGTAACCAATGGACCTCATCCACTGTGAGTCTGTGTTTGTCCAAGACTAAAGCATTCACTTCCTCAACCATTTCAGGTGTGATGACATGACGAGCCTGTCCAGGATAAGCATTGTCTTCCAGTGACTCGCACCTCTCATGGAATCGTTTGTGCAATTCCGCAACACTTGAATGACTCAGACTGTACTCATCATACACAGCCTTCACCCGTCGATACATTTCATGGCCTCCAACTCCCTCCACCACCAAAAATCGAATCACTCCTTGTTGTTCCTGCTTACTTGCCTGCATGTTTGGTAGAGAGCGATAACTTGTGTGACCACCTTCTCTTCGGTGTGAAACTACACTGGCGCTATGCAACATCAAACAGTGCGCACACATCAGTATCTCTGCCAATAAATGCCACCACCATACCTGCAGTTACATGGTGCTGTCTTACGTGTAAGGCAAAGGTAGATGCACTGATCATGTTTCATTTGAATGAACCTCATACATTCACTGCTCATCAGCAGAAAAAAAAACTTTCAGTAACTAACTTGGGTAAGCAAATATGCTGCAACATGTCCAGTGCTAGTCACTCAACTGAGCAGCTATTTAAAGTGATACCAGATATGAGGGCATCTACAGTAAATTAATTTCTGATAAAACACATTAAATTTACAATTTTAAAAGATACTATAAAATTGTGCTTATTTTAAGGCAAGTAACATATGGAATTGCACCTGTCCTGATGGAATTGCTGAGATTATAGAATTTTTTGTGTAATCCAAAAATCATCACTGCATACTGGTGGAGCTGAGATGATGCTCCCATTTAATGCTGTTCAACATCTTGCTTAATATAAATCCATAGACAGTTCATCAAATTTAAATTATAAAACATTTTGGGGCTCTACAATTGTAAGAAAAGTGTCCTATGTGAGGACAAACACTGAAAAAATTGTAAATAAGGTATTTGCACAACATTCTATTGATGGAACTACAATGATTGACAAAATGGTTAAGCACCCAGAAAATGTGCACAGATGTCAATGTAACTCCATACACTTAGACAACACTGTGGAAGTGTAGATCGTTAGAGCAGTAATTTTCTGTGACAGGTAGCATATCCACCAGAAGCCGTTAGTGTACTTTGTGTCTAGTGTTATTACCAGTCCTGGTAGGGCATACAAGGGGTGTGAACAGTAACGAAGAAGGTAGGAATTTTTGATGACCCATTGACATTGAGGTCATTGGAGATGGAGAACAAACTTGGACTGTTTCAAGTGTGGGACAAGAAATCAGCTGTGCCCTTTCAAAGGAGCCAAGCCAGCATTTGCCTGGAGCAATTTAATGAAATCATGGAAAACATAAGTCTGGAATCCTGATGCAGATTTGAACCATCATCCTCTCAAATGTGAGCCCTGTGCCCTAATCACTGTGACACCTCACTCAGTATGTGAACAGTATCATGAGTGATCACTGTGACAGACACAGAGGTGGTGTGTACTCATCTGAGACAGTGTTATCAGTATGTGACTGAGTTTGAAAGAGGCCTCATTGTGGGTCTCCATATGACTGGCTCGTCAAATCATGCAATCTACAGTTTTGTGGGGCATTTGGATCTGACAGTGGTTTGATGCTGGACTGCATGGGTATATGAATACAGGCATAATCATTGTGAGGGTTCTGATCAACCACGTATGACCAGCACAAGCGAAGACCTCTGTATTATGCGCCAAGCACATTATTGCCACTTTACATGTGTGCCTACCATCCAAGAACAAATAATGGACTCCCTGCAACATTTTTTTGTTATCCCACACTGTCAGAAACTATCAGCATTAAGGAATTACTATCCCACACATAGGCTGCCATTAACAGTACAAGACAAAAGACTGTGCTTGGAGAGGTACCATGACTGGGAGGCATGGACTGCTGATGAATGGCATCACATTGAGTTCAGTGTTGAATCAAGGTTCTGCATTGCCCAAGATGACCATCAATGGCGAGTATGGTGATGACCTTGGGAGAGGTCCCTTCTTTCAATGATTTGGAGGGGCTCAGCAGTACTACTCCAGGCAACATGAAGTAGGAAGCCATCAGGTATAAATAACTTCAGATGATGGATAGTAGTGATTAAGGGAGCTTTGACAGCACAGTAGTACAACATGGAGATTCTGCACCTGCATCCCTGTATGCAGAGGTAACACCTCTCACTTGACAGTGTTGAGGCCAAGGGCACCCATACCTGGGGCAAGGGGAGGCCACTGTACCTCCAAATCAGCTCTCAGGGAAAGCAAAAAATATATGTAATCTGGTGTTTTTCTTCCAAGAAAAAGATTTAAAAGTTGGTGTTATGCAAGTTTATAACAGGATCATAACTGGAACTTTTTTTATAACTGTTAACATGGTTTCAATCATCTTCCAAAGTATTAAAAATACTACATAGCCCCAGGTCTAGCCCTCCCTCCCCCCAAACAAACTATTGTATGTGCACCCTCAATTGTGGCACTATTTTTCAACAGGACTATGCTCATCCACACATGGTACATATCTCTATGAACTGTCTGTGTGATGTTGAGGTACTCATGTGATTAGCAAGGTACCCAGATCTGTCCCCAATAGAATGTGTGTGGGACCACTGCCAGTATTTGGGATAAGAAGGACCAGTGACTATATTTGTGGTCCAGCTGGTTTTATGACAGGATATAATGACTTTATGATTCCTTCCACAACTGAATCAGTGCATGAATCCAAGCCAAATGGAGTGAAACACCTTACTGAAAAGTGGGCACAGACTGTCAAGTTTTTTATAAATTTGACTTGATTTTGTGATCACTGAAATAATATCACATACCTTCTCAGGTCATGAAGTTTCATTTTGTTTTCTTCACCACTTCTGGGTGCTTCTCATTTTTGTGTATTAAGTTTCTTCATAGGATTTCTTGTGATGCACTGAAGGTGGTAACTATGATTCCCAGAAAGTTTTCCTCGTCTCAGTGTAGTGCTTTAGTTACAAAGCTGGAGATATACTGTCCAAGGTATCTGAAATTAAAGCAACTCTAAATTTAACTGGTGAAACAATTATGTCTTACATTAGAGATACATTAGTGTTGTGGTAAGTGAAAGAAATGTGTAATATTACGGGCAATAACTTTGGTGGTATCATATAACGTGTGGGCAAAAGTGTTTGTGACATATTAAAACCATCTATAAATAACACAGTTCACTTTGTACACAGCAGATACCCTCCACAACAGTATTCAAAATGAGTCATATAATTTAGACACTGATTTTCAATGTACTTTTCTCTAGCTTTGCAGTTACATTTCTACATAGACAAGGAGATTATAATTTTGTAGATATTACTTATAAGAAGCTTCTTAGTCATAGTGAAACTAAATGGTTAATCGTTTTGCCAGCAATGGACAAAACAGTCTATATGTATGCAATTTTAAAAGCTTATTTCTTTTCTGTTAACAGTCCATCTAAAATATTAATGAATGTCTTTGAAAAATAGTTCATTTAAAGTATACTTATTCCACATATATCTTTGATGTCAATATTTTCAGATTACATTAGATTAGATTAATACTTGTTCCATAGATCATGAATACGACACTTCGTAATGTTGTGGAACGTGTCAGGTTAATAAAAGATGCCTGTACAAGATATTACATTACACAAAATATTGCATGACACTAATGTTTAAGTTGGTTTTTTTCCCCTCCCTTAATTTATATCTAATAATTCAGCCAATGAGTAGAAGGAGTTGTCATCTAGAAATTCTTTTAATTTATTTTTAAATGTTGGTTGGCTAGCTGTCAGGCTTTTGATGCTGTTTGGTAGGTGACCAAAGACTTTTGTGGCAGCATAATTTACCTCTTTCTGTACCAAAGTCAGATTTAAGCCTGCATAGTGAAGATCATCCTTTCTCCTGGTGTTATAGCTATGGACACTGCTATTACTTTTGAACTGGGTTGGATTATTAACAACAAATTTCATAAGTGAATATATATACTGTGAGGTTACTGTCAGGATCCCTAGACCCTTAAAT
Source organism: Schistocerca serialis cubense (assembly GCF_023864345.2). Lineage (NCBI taxonomy): Eukaryota > Metazoa > Arthropoda > Insecta > Orthoptera > Acrididae > Schistocerca > Schistocerca serialis. The sequence goes on along the minus strand of NC_064640.1, from coordinate 887,009,686 downwards.
AGATGTCTGCAGGGTGACCGTGGGTGGGCTCCAGCAATTATTCTGATTACACGTTTTTGAGCAATGAATACTTTTCTACTCAATGATGAATACCCCCAGAATATGATGCCATATGAAAGCAGTGAATGAAAGTAGGCATAGTAAGCTAATTTACTGAGATTCTTATCACTAAAATTTGCAATAACCCTAATAGCATACGTAGCTGAACTCAGACGTTTCAGCAGACCATCAATGTGTTGCTTCGAGTTTAATGTCTCATCAATGGACACACCTAAAAATTTAGAAAATTCTACCTTAACTACAGACTTCTGTTCAAAGTCTATATTTATTACTGGAGTTGTGCCATTTACTGTACGGAACTGTATATACTGTGTTTAATCAAAATGTAAAGAGAGTCCGTTTGCTGAGAACCACTTAATAATTTTGTGAAAAACATCATTTACAATTACATCATTTAGTTCTTGATTTTTGAATGTTATTACTATACTTGTATCATCAGCAAAAAGAACTAACTTTGCATCTTCATCAATGTGGAATGGTAAGTCATTAATGTACAAGAACAGTAAAGGACCTAAGACCGAACCCTGTGGCACCCCGTACCTGATACCCCCCAGTTTGAGGAATCAGCTGTTAGATTAGATTAGATTAGATTAGATTAGATTAGATTAGATTAGATTAATACTAGTTCCATGGATCATGAATATGATATTTCGTAATGATGTGGAATTTTCCAATACAAGACATAATTAGGTTAATTTAACAACATACTTAAGTTAATATAACAACTTTATTTTTTTGTGTTTTTTTGTTTTCTTTATTTTTTATGTTTATTTTTTTATTTTTTAAATATTTTTTTCTTTTTTTTTCTTAATTTATATCTAAAAACATTACATGAACCACTTATTTCAACTTTCTGCATTCTTCCAGTTAAGTATGAATTAAACCATTTGTGCGCTGCCCGCCACAAACCATAATGATTTAGCTTATCTAACAGAATTCCATGATTTACACAATCAAAGGCCTTTGAGAGATCACAAAAAAATACCAATGGGTGATATCCGGTTATTCAGAGCATTTAATATTTGATCAGTGAAAGCGTATATTGCATTTTCTGTTGAAAAGCCTTTCTGAAAACCAAACTGACATTTTGATAGTACTTTATTTTTACAAATATGGGAGGCTACTCTTGAATACATTACTTTCTCAAAAATTTTTGATAGAGCTGTCAGAAGAGAGATTGGGCGGTAGTTGTTGACATCCGACGTATCCCCCTTTTTATGCAATGGTTTTACAATGGCATATTTCAGTCTATCGGGGAAAACACCCTGCTCCAAAGAGCTATTACATATGTGGCTGAGAATCCTACTTATCTGTGGGGAACAAGCTTTAAGTACCTTGCTGGAAATGCCATCAATTCCGTAAGAGCTTTTACTTTTCAGTGAGTTTATTATTTTACTGATTTCAGAGGGAGAGGTTGGTGGATATACAGTTGTTTCAAACAGCACAGGTATGGCCTCTTCTATTAGTAGCCTTGCCTCTTCTAGTGAAGATCTAGATCCTATTTTCTCCACAACATTTAAAAAATGATTATTGAAAATGTTTTCAATTTCTGATTGTTTGTTAGTACACTTGTCATTCAGTTTTATGGCACTTAAGTCTTCCTGTGCTCTTGGTTGCCCTGTTTCCCTTTCGATAATAATCCAAATTGCTTTAATTTTATTATCAGAGTTACTGATCTCAGACATGATACACATGCTTCTGGACTTTTTAATAACTTTTCTTAGTACCGCACAATAGTTTTTATAATATTGAACAATTTCAGGGTCAGTACTCCCTCTTGCTGTTAGATACAGTTCTCTTTTACGGTTGCAAGATATTCTTATTCTTTTAGTTAGCCAAGGTTTTTTATATGTTTTCTTGGAATTATGTTTAACTATTTTCTTGGGAAAACAATTTTCAAATACCCTTAAAAATGTATTGTGAAATAACTTATATTTCAAGTTTGCATCGGGTTCCTTATACACTTCATCCCAGTCTAGCTGCTGTAGGCTTTCCCTAAAGTTTGCAGTATTTATATTGTTAATTGAACGCACTGCTTTGAAATTCTGATTTGATATACTGCATGGAGCTATGTCATGTACTGTAACTAGCTGTGCACCATGATCTGAAAGACCATTCTCAACAGGATAAGCATTTATGTCCTTAAACTTATCTTGGTCTATAAAAAAGTTATCTATCAATGTCCTGCTGTTCTTTGTTATCCGAGTAGGAAAATCAATGACGGAGCTCAAATTGAAAGAACTGAGTAATACTCCAAGGTCATTCTTCCTATTACACTCTTTCAGGGAATCAACATTGAAATCCCCACAAATGATAATTTGCTTCCCCCTGTCTGACAGATAGCACAACAAAGCATCCAAGTTTTCTAGAAATAGCTGGAAATTCCCTGAGGCGGACCTATACACTGTTACAATTATGAAAGTACCATCATTTAGTTTTAGTTCAGTGGCACATGCTTCCATATGTTGCTCTAGACAAATTTTTTTAGTTTCTAAATTTTTTACATTGTGGAAGCTTTTGATATATATGGCAACTCCTCCTATCATCATATTATCTCTACTTACATGTGCAGCTAATTTGTACCCATTGATGCTAACCTTTTGCATATTAGTGACAATGTGATGTTCAGACAGGCATAGTACATCTATTACATTGTCAGTTTCTATATCTTCTAAACAAAGCAGAAGCTCATCAATTTTATTCTTCAATCCTCCAATATTTTGATGAAATATACTAACATTATTTTTCACTTTACTTTTGTGAGTATCTTGAACTTTTTTAACATCTTTAGTACTTGCATGGCTGAGTTTCCCACTGACACTGATCTTACACTAAAAAAGAGTTTCCACCATGAGATGTAGTTCCTCCCCCCTTTAAAAATCCTGCTATAAGCCCAGCCAGTTTACCCTTCCCTTTCTTGTTGAGGTGTAGGTCATGTCTAGTATAGTCCCACCTACAGAGTGAATCAACAGGAACCACACCAATGTGTGACCCTGCACCAGATCCAAGTAGCCGTTCCAACTCCAAATTAACTCTCCTGACAGAAGAGCTCAAATGAGGTCGGTCGTGGCGCTCCAGAACCGACACAAACCCAACACTGGTATGACTCGATGTTGATGCAATCTTTGCCAGGTCACACTCTATGCTGTACCCCGGATCTCTGTCAATACTGTTGCCCAGCCCACCCACAATAACCACGGTATCTTCCTTAGTAAAGCCTCTACATAGTGAACCTAAATCCTCTGTAACCTGCCCCAGTTTGGTGTGAAAAAACTTGTGACCTGGTATTCTGACCCTAATTCATCCTGCAGAAGTTGGCCCACACCCCTAGCATGCGAACTACCTAGCAACAAGACTTTCTTTCTCTTTGCAGACTGCCCTACATTCTTATTCAATTTGCTTCTGAAAGCTTGTTGAGCCCTGTCTACATCTACTTCTGTGAGAGGCTCATCAGTTTCTGACTGAGGCAACAGGCCAAACCTATTTTTTACATTAATAACAAAGCTGTCAGAAGAATTTCTTGGCCTGTTCCTTATGCCTGTTGCCACTTCCCACCCCTGTTTACCCTTCTCCCCCCTTAACCTGCCCAGTTCTCGCCTAGCCTCATCTAACTCAGCCTGAAGGGCAGCAATTTTCCCCTCCTGTTCCACAATCTTTCTATCTCTACTGCATAGCCTACAGAACCACTGATGAGTCTCGCTCGTTTTCCCAATTCCCACACCACTACAATCGTCCCAATGAAAAAAGTTACTACATCCATCACACCACACCCCGGAGCTAACGATTCTACATTGAGAGTAAGACTGAAATGATTGGTAAACTGTATAATGTATGTTACCTTTTGTGGAATAGATCTGAAGCTACTTTTATTTCTCTAAGGATAAACAAAATGCTGCATTCTGTTAAGTAGGTAAGATTAAAGTACAAATTATATAATTATCTTAAAGATGCTGTCTTGATGTATGAAAAACATCTGTGGACAGATTGGAAAGATACTAGGGTATGCAGATGGATTGATTGGTCATTGTAGAACAAAATTTTCAGTGGTATAATGTGCTCATATCGTTAAGTTACTCCCACTGACTGATTGATGTCCTGAGCTAGTGATGTGACACATGTAGTTGCCATTTCCTCTCCTATTCTTCTGTTCCATATTGGACCACATGATATGCCTAGTATGGTGGTAGGGGTGGCTTGCTATTTGAAGTCAAGTGGTGGGCCTCAGTCTGAACTTCACTTTCACCTTGGTTGGTTTTCTGACTCTGCCACATGTAGCAGCTTCAGAGATGGATTCCATGCTTGAATATTTTGAGTTGTTTTATTAAAAGCTGAATTTTTATGGCTTTCTTGTATACAAAGCTGAGGGATGTGTTTTTCAAGAATTATATGCTTCCAAACCTCATTTTGTGGTTAAACACTAAGCAATGTTCAGCAGTTACTGATTTTTTGGCCACTTGAGGTTGGTGTGTCATTTACATTCAATGTATCTTCCTTCAACTACATGAATGGTTTGTCAAACATATACTTTTCAGCACAGCTCACATGTTATGTGACATGCATCGGGTTTACAGAGTACCAGATAATCCTTTACTGACTTAGGAAGGGATTTATTATCGGCTAGTGGCTGGAACATGCACTTCATTTTGTGTACATGTAAAATTCTATGAATTTTTCCTGACATATTGCTGGCACTATCACTGTGGGCTGATATTCCTCAGGTGTCAATTGAAGGGTTATCATGCTAAAGAGGCTAAGTAACAAAATGTACTTTCTAGATTATTCAGGATAAGCTTTATCCAAATAATGTGAACATAAATATGCTCTAACTTCACATTAAGGCTTGCCAAGTTATCATTTGGCATGATACAAAATAACAAATAACCACTGACTTTTCTAGATAAATTTTCACTGAAATGCTAAATGGGCTAAGTCCACCAAACAAGTTTTGTAATATTTCTACCTGTAGTAATCATTTTTCTGTTTAGTCTCGACATAATTCACTGTAAAACTGTCTGTTTGCCTCAGTTATGTATTCCATCATAGTTCCAAAGTCTCTTTTCTTCTCTGAAGACAATCCTTTTGCATCAGTGACCTCACTGAATGTGACAATTTTGAACTCTTCAATTTGTCACCCTTTTTCAACACTCTTATTATTTCAAACTCCTCTATTTCACCAAATCTTTTTTGTTTGAATTATCCCAGGCATGGTGATGTTACTTCATAAGCAGAATGTATATTAACCTTGGTTGTGTTAATAATCCTATCAGCTGTTTGCTGAAAGTCCATAAAATAACTGCCTGTCATCTGAACAGCTTTAAATGGTTGCTTATGGTGAGCTATTGGTATGGCGTTCATTGCATCATCAGGAACAAAATCCTTCCAAATCTTTGCTCTTTTATCAATAAATGGAAAACCATAGCCACAAGATAAAAAGCTGTGACCAAAAGCTAAATATTTGCCTTCTGTTGACTCATAGGTACGATAGCCAATCTAGAACATGTAGAGAAACATCATGATCTGGTCTTTGATTTGAGTGCTGCAGTAATCGCTCCGTATAATACATTTTTTCTTTGATGTTATATCAGGAGCATATTTTAATACTTTAAAGTGCCAGGATGTTATGTTAATTGTTCTCCTACTACCTACACCTTCATGCCAAAAGCACATAACTGCACCACTTGGGTCATGGATATGGATGCCATAGTTATAGCTGTCTCATAGAAAACATGTCTGGATGTGTTAGAGTGGGGACAAATAACATCTGTTGCAGGTTCCTCTGACAAATTGCAAACAGCACTTCCAGACATATGTGAATCTACACTTTTTTTAAAACATTCAACTGCCTTTTAAGATTTCATATAGTCTAGTTGCAACAGTCTATTGGCCTTCAGAGAATTCCTTGTGTTTCCTTTAATATGCATGTTACACAGGTCACACTTCTTACAAGTGTCAGTTCTAGGGTGCTGAAAGTTCAGACGTGGAAAATGATGCATGAAAGTTCATCTGCAACATAACTGAAGCATTCTGCTTTCTGTAAATTTTTTTTTAATGCCTCATAAAGCCTATTAATGTTGAGGTCTGGAGACAGATTGTCTTTGCTTGACATCTTCTGGCAATAGTGACCAACATCTTTTGGTATTAAATTTATATGTTCTTTGATCTGGCATAGGTCAGGATGTAAGTACTTCTAAACATGGGCCGCTCCTCTACCATCCTGGATGCTGTATCATCATTCTTCTTCTTTTTGCCAAGGTTGAAAGTTTTTTCTTACTCATAGCAAAAATGTCCATGAATTTATGTTTACAGACTCATTTATGATTTCTGGCACCATCAGGTACATTATATATTAATATGCTCTGTCAGCAGCTTTCTCTGAGAGTCTTTCCATTTAATTTCCAATTCACAGGGATGACATCAATAAACAACCCTTGTTTGTTAAATTTCAGCACAGAATTGTTCAAAAAGTCATTTCTTCATTTGGGGTGAAATTTATGTGAATCAAGGTGACAGTTACATCGATTCTGAAAACAGACTTCCAGACAATTGGGCAATTTACAGATGTAAAGAATAGCAGAAGCCTATAACCAAAAAATAAATTAAGATAAGCTCAAAAACTACATCATTGTTTGATTTAATCTTCATTCTTGGCATTTTTCATGCTGTGAATGACATGATTTATCATTCACTGTAAGTCATGTTCACACTTTCATTTAGCGTTACTAACGTAAATGAAGACATGTAAGAGGCAGTCTACAAGATGGCAGGAGTAAGTGGGAGAGTAAACTCCTATGCCCATTCTGCCCTTACCCCATTTAGCATGAACAACTCATAGACGTTAACTCTCATGCCATCTACTGGCCTTAGTAGTTTGGCCATAATTGAAGATGGTCCTTTCAATATGTAAAAAACCCTGTTCACATAGCATCTAATGTGGTTGGAGACACAATTTGCAAATCTGGCACTTAGAGCCTTTAGCATGATAATCTTTCAGTTGGAGTGTGGCCTTCTGCTTCAGTGTCCATCTTATTTGGTTGTTGCTATAGATTATTCAGTATCATGGCCTTGAAGTTGGCTGGTTCTGGTGTTAAATGTTCTTTTCAAAGATCACATAAGTTCTGTGGATGAAAATGCTTAGCACTCATTCACTTTGTAATAGGAGATGACAACTAGTTGCATGAAGGTTCTGGTTCCTATCAATAGATACTGTGGCCAGTTCCTCCATCCAGGCTTCTCAGTACCAGATGATCAAAAAATGGTAGCTACCCATTTTTCTCGATATCCATCTCCATGGTGGTAGTGCATGAATTTTGTTCATTCAGAGAAACCTTGTAGCTCTTCTTTCCTGCGCAGCAATATGACAAAGGTATCACCAACATATGTATAGAAAACTGTTGGTTTTAATGTTACCAAGTCTACTGCTATGTCCGTGAGGTCTTCTATACACACATTTGCACACATGGGTGACAGAGGCCTACCCATAGGTGTACCACTATTTTCATAGTAATTCTGATTTAAGAGAAAGTATGTGGATGTTAGCATGAAACTAAAATGTTTTATGAATGTAGGCCCGCATTTCTTTCCAATTAGACCTTGTGGTGCAAAAATGACCATAAGACCTGAGCTAGCCAATTTGAGTTTCTGTAATTTTTCCACAAAATGAACAGAGTTCCTAAAGTGGTGATCATCTTTGCCAGCCAATGGATTCTAAGCTGATGCCAGGTGTTTCACAAGCTGGTACATGATTACTACAGGTCTCATGTGCATGCCCTCCTTTATTTTGATGTCATCAGCCACTGATAACTGCTCAGAATGTCCCCGTTATTTTTATTAATTCTGATACTTAGCATGCCTTATTTGAACAGTTTATGCTTGATATAGTAGCTAAGAGTATTTTGGTAATCAGTTTTAACACAATTTGTGTCCCCTGTGAGGTACGTGAAACTAAAACCCATATCTTCAAAATCAAAAGTGAGCGTAAAGTGACAGATGGTGCTTAATAGATTGCCAATATATTCAACAAGCATTATGTGAACATAGCACCAAACCTAATTAAAAAGATATGCAATTCAGACATTAAAAACATAAAAATACTAACTTGTGAAAAGACAATATTTCTGTACCAAATAACAATGTTGCATGAGAAATGCTATCAATAATATCTAAGGATAGTTACAGAATTTCGGACGAAGTAATCAAATATAGTTCCACCAATATAGATTCTCAGATAACTGATATTATAAATACTTCTTCCAGGACAGGTGTAATTCTCTCAAAACAAAAGCCATCCATCCACAATAAAGCCACTCTACAAAAAATATAGTACAGTTGACATAAATAATTCAGTTTTACTACTAACAGGCTTTCATAAAGTAATTGAAAGAGTAATGTATGAAAGGCTAACTGATTTCCTAAATAGAAGTAAAATATTGACTACTGCTCAAAATCAGTTAAGGTAGAACAAATCAACAGAAACAGCAGTCTTCCAGTAGATGAAAATGGCCCTATGTGCCTTGGTTATGAATTAATTAAGCTGTGGGATATTCTTGGACTTATAGAAAGCATTTGATCTAATCAAATCAGACTTACTGCATATGAAACTTGATTGTAATGGGGTCTGGGGACTGGCCTTTAAATGGCTCAAGTTTTGTCTCTCTGATAAACAACAGAGACTATATGCCATGGAGGTAAGGAACCTTTCAGATAAAACAAAAAAAAAAAAAAAAAAAAAACAAAAAAAAAATAAAATAAAATAAAATAAAATAAAAAAATAAATAAATAAATAAAATAAAAAAACAAAAAAGACTGTGGAGTGGCCCAGAGTTCCATATTAGGTCCATTGTCATTCATGGTGTGTGTCATTTTCCAAACCATCTGAGGGCTACAGATACATTGTTGTTTGCTGATGACACAAGCATTTTTATAAAAGTATGCACTGAGGATGATTTACAGCATAATATCTTTAAGACAATAAAAGATGCAAGAAAATGGTTTAGGGCTAATGAAATTGTTATAAATAAGAAAATCATGGCATGGATGAATTCCAGTAATATTAGAAGTAAGGCTAAAAGCAGGATAAAATCTGAGATAGGGAACTACACTATTGCACAAGCTCCACACACAAAATTGCTGTGCATATGGATGGAAGAGCAATTGCAATGGGAGAAGCATATAGAAGTTTTGAATAAAAAATGAAGTAAATGCTGTTACTTAGTAAGAATACTTCAGGACTGTTGCACCATTGAATCATTGTCGTGTGCCTATTACGCTTATGTGAACAGCTTCCTTAGATATGATGTGATCTTCTGGAGAAATATAGTTAATGGCAAAGCAAACTTTCAAACTCCAAAAAATGTCTGTTAGAATGAAGAAAGGAATTCCCCATAGAGAGCCACACCAGGAAATATTTAAAGAATTTGAAATAATGAAACTTCATAGCTTACACATTTATAAATATGTGTGCTCTCTGAAAACTCACCAGGAATTTTCAATATTAAGCAATCAGGTTTATAACTGAAAAATTGGAAACAGAGATGATTTTCACAAAGACACCAACTAAAAATCCCTTTATCAAAAAAGTGTTCATTATCAGCCCAAAATAATGTTCAGTGCATTGCCTCCTACACTAAAAAAATTAAAGAATTTCAAAAATTCAAAGCAAAGCTAAAACAATTTTAATAACACATAACTTTTACAACAATGAAGAATATCTTGTTCTCTTAGGTTGTTCACAGATGATGCTGTAATTTACTGTCTAGTAAGGTCATCCGAAGACCAGTATCAGTTGCAAAGTGGTTTAGAAATGATTGCTGTATGGTGTGGCAGGTGGCAGTTGACGCTAAATAACGAAAAGTGTGAGGTGATCCAGATGAGTTCCAAAAGAAATCTGTTGGAATTCGATTACTCGATAAATAGTACATTTCTCAAGGCTGTCAATTCAACTAAGTAAATGGGTGTTAAAATTACGAACAACTACAGTTGGAAAGACCACATAGATAATATTGTGGGGAAGGCGAGCCAAAGGTTGCGTTTCATTGGCAGGACACTTAGAAGATGCAACAAGTCCACTAAAGAGACAGCTTACACTACACTCGTTCATCCTCTGTTAGCATATTGCTGCGCAGTGTTGGATCCTTACCAGGTGGGATTGACGGAGGACATCGAAAGGGTGCAAAAAAGGGCAGCTCATTTTGTATATCACGTAATAGGGGAGAGAGTGTGGCAGATATGATACGCAAGTTGGGATGGAACTCATTAAAGCAAAGACGTTTTTTGTCGCGGTGGGATCTATTTACGAAATTTCAGTCACCAACTTTCTCTTCTGAATGCGAAAATATTTTGTTGAGCCCAACCTACATAGGTAGGAATGATCATCAAAATAAAATAAGAGAAATCAGAGGTCGAACAGAAAGGTTTAGGTGTTCGTTTTTCCCGCGTGCTGCTTGGGAGTGGAATGGTAGAGAGATAGTATGATTGTGGTTCGATGAACCCTCTGCCATGCACTTAAATGTGAATTGCAGAGTAATCATATAGATGTAGATGTAGAACATGAAAAAGTAAAATTATTTGGGCCTCTATGTGTACTGATGTAAGATGACTGTATTTACATGTAAGTTTGTATTAACTACATCCATACAATGTATACTGTTAATATATATATATATATATATATATATATATATATATATATAAAAATGACCTAGTAGATAGTGTCGGAAGTTCCATGCAGCTTTTTGTGGATGAAGCTGTAGTATACAGAGAAGTTGCAGCATTAGAAAATTGTAGCTAAATGCAGGAAGATCTGCAGCGGATAGGCACTTGGTGTAGGGAGTGGCAACTGACTCTTAACATAGACAAATGTAATGTATTGCGAATACATAGAAAGAAGGATCCTTTATTGTATGATTACATGATAGCGGAACAAACACTGGTAGCAGTTACTTCTGTAAAATATCTGGGAGTATGCATGCGGAACGATTTGAAGTGGAATGATCATATAAAATTAATTGTTGGTAAGGCGGGTACCAGGTTGAGATTCATCGGGAGAGTCCTTAGAAAATGTAGTCCATCAATAAAGGAGGTGGCTTACAAAACACTCGTTCGACCTATACTTGAGTATTGCTCATCAGTGTGGGATCCGTACCAGATCGGGTTGACGGAAGAGATAGAGAAGATCCAAAGAAGAGTGGCGCGTTTCGTCACAGGGTTATTTGGTAACCGTGATAGCGTTATGGAGATGTTTAGCAAACTCAAGTGGCAGACTCTGCAAGAGAGGCGCTCTGCATTGCGGTGTAGCTTGCTGTCCAGGTTTCGAGAGGGTGCATTTCTGGATGAGGTATCGAATATATTGCTTCCCACTACTTATACCTCCCGAGGATATCACGAATGTAAAATTAGAGAGATTCGAGCGCGCACGGAGGCTTTCAGACAGTCGTTCTTCCCGCGAACCATATGCAACTGGAACAGAAAAGGGAGGTAATGACAGTGGCACGTAAAGTGCCCTCTGCCACACACCGTTGGGTGGCTTGCAAAGTATAAATGTAGATGTAGATGTAGATGAGTGAATAAAGAGATTGAATTGGATTCAGTTAAATGCATATCTGAAGTGCACACAGGAAGTGCCTATGTGTGTGTATTATCACTTCTGAATACACTGCCAGAAAATAAAATAATAAATAAAAAATTATTACACCCTTTTAGAGATTTTTAATTCACTCAAGATTTATTATTGCAACAGTGCATGTGGAGTATACAAAATGATTACATTTACAGATCCATAGCACAAGCAGTTCTGATGTACCAGATATCAATCCATGCTGAAATACCCATATTAGTATTTAGTACAGTCTCCACTGGCGGAAATGCAGGCACTGACTCTGGCATCCAACTGATTATACAGATGGCGAATACCATCCTGAGATACATTATGCCATGCCTGCTTGACCTGTTCACATAGGTTTGTAAGAGTTGTTGGCTCAACGGGCTCACTTCTCGTCCCATCATATTCCATACGTGTTAGACTGGAGACAAGTCCAGAGATTGCGCTGGCCAGGGGAATTGCTGCACATCTTGCAAAGCATGTTGAGTTTCACAGGCAATGCGTGGACATTCATCATCCTGTTGGAACAACACATCACCTTTCTATTGCAAGAACTGCAAAAGTACAGATCTAACGACATTCTGCATGTATCAAGTGCTGGTTAGCATCCCTACCAGCTGTAGCATATTGCAAACCAGACTGTAAGGCCTCAAGTTGGGCCAGTGTGTCTTGGACGAATGCACTGTATGAGACAGGGTTCACCAAGTCTAGGCAAATGACCATCACTTACATCCAAGCAAAATTTGTTTCATCACTAAAGACCATGGCATGCCACTCAATATTCCAAGTTACCCTCTGATGGTACCTGTCAAGCATGCACTTTGATATTTTAGTGTGAGTGGAAGATGGGTTAGAGGTTAATAACCAGTTCAGAACAGTTGATGTTGACATGTCTGGGCTCACAAGGCCTCTTAGCTGTGCTGTGGTAGATGTACAATCTGCCACTGCTGCTCTTAGAATACAATAATCCTGGTGAGTGTCTGCACTGCCTGGATATCCACAACCTCATCTACAGATGTGAGAATGTTCATGTGACCACTGATACCAGCACCATTGCACAACTGACACAGCAAATCCAACTTTTGTAGCACTTCTTTGAAAGGGCCATCTCACCACTCTAAAGGCTGCAATTTGATCTTTTTCAAACTTGTTCAGCTGGGGTGTAGGAAACATGAGTACATCTCTATGGCATGGTTGTCAGCTTGGTTCACACATCTGCACCACACTGAGCCCTCGGGATGTGAGCATTCCTTATTAAAGGGTAACACAGATGGCACTCTGGTAGCTATGTCACTATTCTATCTGTTGGCAGATGATGTTGAAATCTCTATCAGTATGTCTACTGCCCTACTGTCCTCCAGATGGAATATGTGCTATTACTGGATCAAAGTTGATGTCATATTTCCAGGTGTATATTTTTTTTTTTGGGGGGGGGGGGGGGAGAGGCTGTGTATTTACCTCCACCAGTAGACCAGTGCAAACTGTCACTGTGAATTACGATCATCTCTTCATCCATAATAAGTGCTCTTTCAGATGTTTTTTCAGTGAAGTTCATTCTCAAAACAATTTTCATTTGAATTTTGCTACTTGGTGGACTAACACTCAAAAAATATTTTTCTCTATGGTCTATATTTTGTGATTTAATGTTTTGTTTGTAGATAGCTAGTACATCTATTGTTCATTCAGCTACTTACTATCATAAATCTTTCATCTTTGTAGTAAGATGAGGTATGTTAACGGTAGTCGGTAGAGTTGTCTTTTGTGTGTGAAGTATCCTGTTATGTTATTACATTTTTTTAAAGAAGTTGCAAAGTTTGACCTTTCTACCTTACAGGTAACAACAAAATGCAGAAGTTTATACTCGCTTACTTGTGATGCAATATGGTAGGTTTTTGTTGTTCTGCACTTTGCTATAGCCCAGCTGAGACTGTGAGACTTCTAAATAAAATAGTAAATCTTACGTCAATGTAAATTCATAACTGTCTGCAGAAGATACTGCCTGCCAGATGCAAGACTCAAACCCTGAGCCCCACCCCGCACTTAGGCCCAGAGCCACTCCAATGCGAATCTTTGACTCAGTTTGGCATGCTTAGATGTAGCGGTTAACCACTACATATGCAATGAAGTATGTCATTTGTCAGCATCACACGTTCCATATTTGTCATCCACTTTTGAAGTGATTCTCAACATTTGTGGCCCCATGTGTCTTATATTAAATTACTAGTCTCAGTGTCATCTACATCACTTCAGAGGTCTTTAAATATTAATAACAATATGTGGTGGCTGGGACAGGATTGTTACTAAAACTCAGGCCACTAGTATTCACTTGGTACAGCTGTTACACCATTATGATGAACCCTGACTTAACATTCCGTAAGGCAAATTAATATGGTATTTGAGAAGGTGATGATGACTGCTGACAAGGCACATGTTCCAGTGGCACTAGTTGAGAGTATCAGTGGGTCAGGTGACCACTGGACATGGCCTATTTCTAAACAGGACTGGGAAGGGACAGTGGTTAAACTTATAAATGACAGTATAATATATGGATCTGGGTTCACTCAAGGTCAAATTGCTGTTAAAATGTGTAAAAGGGCCAGATCATTTTTAGTACAATGTCAGGTAGGATGTATCCCTGCTTGAGGAAGATACCTTTGATTATGGAAATTAGTTCAATGAATATGGAATGAGGATCAGAAGCTATAGTAAGCTGCTTTCATCAAATTATTAGGGGAAGTACAGGTAAAGTAGAACTGATAATAGATATCAAGCCAGACATTATTTGTATCTCAGAAAATCATTTATGTAGCAAAGAAATGTTAAGGTTTCCTTTGGAGATGAACATCTCAACTGATTTCTATGCAAGATGGTCATTGTAGAAGGGACATGTAGCTATTTATCGCTAATGTGAGGTTTCATTTAAAACAGTTGACATAGCACAATATAGTAAAGACCAAATATTTGAAGCTTGTGCAGGAGAGTTTGAATTTTCAAGAAAAATATTTTAAGTATCCACAGTGGTGAGCCTCGTGTGTCTTCCCTTGTAGAGCATGAAAGGTTGGCAGCACATTCAAGTTTTGTCTGCATGTGTTCAATGGACCTGCAGGGGTAGGGTGGGATTAATAGTGTTTCATGTGCATTGCAGCTCTTAGTTGCATTTTTGTTTATTTCTTGTGCAAGCTGAGTGTAGTGAGAATGCTTACTGTTGCAGAGAGAGTATTCTTAGTGGAAGAGGTTTTCCATGCAGGAGGAAACTTTATGGACCTTGTGACACTATATGTGATTTAATTTACAAATTCCAGACAACAGGTTACATTCATGAGTCATCATGAACTGGTAGGCTCACAGTTTTAACAGAATGAACATTTCAGAAATCATGTTGTGAAGTCCAACAAAATCAATGAGGAGATTACTGTAAGAGGCTAAAGTCTCTCATACAACAGCAAATAAAGCCATAATCAAAGAACTGGCGATGCATCTGCATACAATTACTGCTGTGCAACAATTACAAAGTATGGACCTTGTGAAATGAATAGCACCTGTGAATGGTTTCAACAATTTGTTAACCGACATGAATTAATGTTTTATATCAAACCTTTGCCTTGATTTCAACTATCTGTCTACATTAATTCCCAAAATTCACGAATTTGGTCATCAGAAAATCCACATGCCTTAAGGAAAATATCATTGCATACAGAGAAAATTGGATTATGGGTTGCCATAACATGAGTGTGAATAATATGGTTGATATTTTTTGACATTACTGTCACTAACATTATCTATTATTCCCAGACAATTTATCCATTTAATGCCCTGCTGAATGAATCAATCATTCATTTTTCCAACAAGACAATGCTACTGCTCAAACAGTATAACAGTCCCTACAACTTATCTTTGGAGACACAGTGATTACAAAAAGGCTCTGTCCCTGTGTTCACTGGTTCTGTCTCCACCTGACTATTACCTTTGGGCTGTGCCTAAAACATTTGTGAACGGAAATAATGCAAAGACAGTAGATGAACTGAAGGCAGTGATAATTGATTATTTACATTTAATTACACATGAAACATTAGTAAAGGTGTTTGCAAATAAATGTAAATGTGTTGAGCTATGCCTTCAAGAAAGAGGAAAACATTTCCATAACCTACTGTCATACTGGTGAGTACAGTGTATGTAATTGTACATAACACAATTAATTAATTTCATTGTTTTAATTGTGATAATGTTGAATCCCACCTCCCAACATACTGCAGTCACTAACAGTGAATCCTGGCCCCTAGCCTATACAGCAACATGTATGTGCTGCCAACATTATGCACACCACAAGGTGAGAGATGTAGAGCTTGCCACTGCAGAGAGACTTTGCCGATGCACTGCAGGTCTTTACAGGTACTCCAGTTCAGACTATAAGGTTTCCCACTCCACTCCTCTCAGTTCTTAAGGAAGACATGCAGTTAGTCTAGAATGGTGCATTCAATACAAACCTTCAGACTGATTCACCAGAGAAAAGAATGTTAAGAGATTAACTTAATCTTATAATTTTTTACAAATAGTGTAATTTCCAAGTACAGTTCAGGGAAACAGCAGCACAATCATAGACAATATCATCACGAATTATTCACTAGTGAATGGGTACAGAATGAGAAAAATTGGTAACAGTCCATCAGATCATAATGCAAAGATAGTAAACATATACCATGAGTATCAGAAATCCAGTAAAACATCAAATCTCTGACATAGCTGTGGCCGGAAAAAGATCCTGGAAGAATGGGACCAACAATGACTGAATAGAATTGTTCAGTTTGACAGAAGTGCAACCCTTCTGCAAATTGCTGCAGATTTCAATGCTGGGCCATCAACAAGTGTCAGCATATGAACCATTCAACAAAACATCATTGATATGGGCTTCAGAGTTGAAGGCCCCCTCATGTACCCTTGATGACTGCACAACATAAAGCTTTATGCCTTGCCTGGGCCTGTCAACGTCAACATTGGACTGTTAATGATTGGAAACATGTTTCCTGCTCGCAAAAGTCTCATTTCAAATTGTATCAAGAGGATGGATGTGTATGGGTATGGAGACAACTTCATGAATCCATGGACGCAGCATGTCAGCAGGGGACTGTTCAAGCTGGTGGAGGCTCTATAATAGGTGTGGGGCATGTGCAGCTGGAGTGATATGGGACCACTGATATGTCCAGATACAACTCTGACAAGTGACATGTATGTAAGCATCCTGTCTGATCACCTGCATCCATTCATGCTCATTGTGCGTTCCGGTGGACTTTGGCAATTCAAACAGGACAATGCTACTCAATACATGTCCATAATTACTACAGAGTGGTTCCAGAAACACTCTTCTGTGTTTAAACACTCACCAGACATGAACATTATTGAGCATATCTGGGATGCCTCGCAATGTGCTGTTCAGAACAGATCTGTATCCCCTTGTACTCTTACGGATTATGGACAGCCATGCAGGGTCTCATGGTATAAGTTCCCTCCAGCACTACTTCAGACATTAGTCAAGTCCATGCCAGACTGTGTTGCTGTGGCACCGCTGCATGCTTGCAGGGACCCTACATGATATTAGGAAGGTGTACCAATTTCCTTGGCTCTTCAGTGTATATTAGAGCATAAGATGAAACCGTGTAGACCATTAAGGAATTGACTTAATTGGACTTTCTAGCAACATATTAATACTAATGTCCTCTCATATAATTATTGGTGACTTCTCATCATGTAAAATGTTCATCAGTGCCTCATATGTTGTTCTTTCTTGCATTCAGTTGCACTGCTGCAGTCCCAAAATGTTTTTGTATACTTAGGGGTTCAGCTTGTTTTTAACCTCTGATTTTACAAAAATGCATACATCTCCAGTTTTGGCTTTCTTCCTAGATAAATAGTTAATAACACTATATGAAGGATAACCATGGTTTGTAACTTTTGAACCAGTGTTCTTGAATACAAATACAGTCAACACAAATATCATTGGCGTCAGTCCAAAATTCCAGAACTTTATTTTTGAGACACTGTAGATTAAGGCTAATTATTTTTTAAGCTGTTATAACTAGTTTGAGAGGAGTTCATGCTTTCATTGTCTGATGTCACCAACGTCTTCTTGTTGAGGTTGGGTACCAAAAATCCTTTAGGGACACAAGTTTCCTGCCTCTTGACTTTCTTCCTTCTGAATGTGCTGTGACTGTTGAATCTGATGACTCGGTGGCTGCTGGCACATCAGTCACTATTTTTCTTGTTAATGATGTAGTTACCATGCGAGGTGGCGCAGTGGCTAGCACACTGGACTCACATTTGGGAGGATGATGGTTCAATCCTGCATCCGGCCATCCTTATTTAGGTTTTCTGTGATTTCCCTAAATTGTTCCAGGCAAATGCCAGGATGGTTCCTTTGAAAGGGCTCTGCCGACTTCCTTCCCCATCCTTCCCTAATCCGATGAGACTGATGACCTTGCTGTCTGGTCTCCTCCCCAAAACAACCCAATGATGTAGTTGTGTAATATTTAGCTGCTTCTGATACAGGTGAAGTTGTTGCAGAGGCCTCTATCCGAAACAAATGATTTACTTCATCGTCATTTGTGGGGAGTGAAGATTATAGTGCTGGGCCTGTTGTCAGTGATTCAGTTTCATTCTCTTGTTCAAAATTTTTAGTTGCTGAGTTTGGTGGTGGAAGTGGTGTGGTCAGGCCATTCTTGTCTTTAACTGCTTTCACTGCACTAAGAATTTGTTGACTGGTAAATGCTTTTCCAAGTTTATTCCTGTGTAGCCCATGCCTGGTAAATGGACATTCTGCAGGTAGTACTTCAACATCTGTGGCATTTGGGAGGTTTTGACAAATTCTGTCAATTTTTTATTGCTAACTGTGATTTATTTGTTGACACAGGAGTTTTCTATAAGATCATGCCTTTGTGGAATGTTAGCGATGAAGAAATTAACATTTGTGATTTTCTGTAATATACTTTTTAGTGCTCTTGTGGCAAGTCTACCATTATTCCTATAAACATCATTAGCACCTGTTATGATTATACATTGTTATTGTAGGCTGATATGCAGTGTTAATAAGAAAGCAATTTAGATAACTAATGACATTAGATTACTATGTAGGAGGAAACAAGAACTGTGGTGACATGTGCATGTTCTGAATATGTGTGCAAACTCAGTCCACTAATGTCAGCAGGTCAGTGTGTACTGTGTTGAATGTAGACTGTGAGAAGTCTGCAGAAAGTGACAGGGTTTCACCACATAGGATCTCAGCAAGTGATGCATGGATGTTATCTTTGCATGCTGATGGAATGTGAAGGGGCACCCATTGCAGCCCCTTCGACCATGACCCATTATAGCACATCATAGATGCCTTCACATTCTTATGCCACCTCTTGATCAGCCTGTTGCTTTGGGACAGATAAAACATGGTGTGTGTGCAATTGATACTGCAAGGTGGCACAGGGCTGTGAAGAGGGATGACTCGAACTGCTGGTCATGGTCTGTGGTGTTCTGAAGGTTATGTGTTCATATCTTGTTGGGGTCATCAATGTGGAAGTACAGTACTAAGGCATTCTAGAAGAACTGCTGGATAATGTATGACACAGTTATACACGAATCCTTTTACTGCGCAGAATGAATTTACAGATCTTCCACACTGTTACAACATCAAGAACAGTCTGATCATCTCTCTTTTTGAAGTACCCTGGACTTGGAACACTTCTGCAAGGAACACATAAGCAAGTAGTTCATCCTCTATATTTAAGAACACAATGAGTTCAACACAAGTGGTCTTCGTTACCACTACAAACATGTGGCAAACTTTGAAACTGGTTCCTAACAGGAAAATAAGTTCACAACTAAATGCAGGTACTTGGAACACAAGTCTTGGTTGAGGAAACAATACCATGAAAGTTTCTACAGTCAGAGTTCATTCTCCACTAGTTTGACTACCAAATGTTTAAGCCATCTCTAATGACCTCAATGTTGGCAGAACGTTAAAACAAACCTCCCTTCCTTCCATAAATGTTCAAGTCCTTGCTCTCCTTGGTTGAATCACATAGGAACACACTAGCATGCAAGTTATGATTTGTATAAGTTCACAGTTGCTGCAGTCTTACCAAATGAGTCTGACAGAATACTAACAGGCCTGCATGCATGTTGCCAAGATCCCTTTGTGGCAAAGGTGGCATGTGGCTAAGGTGGTGCTAGATCTGGAGTATATTCTTCTCCTGGCTGGTAGCGTCGTAACTGCCGTGATCAGCTCGGGTGCGGTCCTAAATACCTGTATGTTGGAGGCACGTTGCCTCCTGACTGGCTGCAAGTGACATTGGCAGATGCAATACTTTTTCTCCCTCAGAAATCCTCTCCTTGAGATGTCAGAGAGTTTTTGACTTCTCAGAGCTCTCAATGTTTCCAACTAATTAATCAGAAGTGCTGAAAATATTATTTTGTCACTACAGTATTCAGCACAATGCAGATATTGAATGTGTTTTTCACTAGTCTCAGTCCAATTGCCAAATGAAATGAACAGATTAAATACGGGTTCTGAGAAGGGCTTATACGAGGGCTATCCACAAAGTACATAACGTTTTGGAATTAAAAATAAATAAAGTATTGGAAATTTTTTTTATTATATACAGATGAAATCTACACTTAAATATTACTTTTCAACATAGTTGCCATTTAAATTAAGGCACTTATCGTAGCGATGGACGAGCTTGGAAATTCCTTCGTCATAAAATTTGGCCGCCTGCGCCTTCAACCACGTGGTTACCTCTTCTTGAAGCTGTGCATCGTCATCAAAACGCTGCATAGCCAACCACTTCTTCATTGCTGGGAATAAGTGGAAGTCGCTCGGTGCCGGGTCGAGACTGTACGGCGGATGAGGAAACAACTCCCACTTAAAAGATTCAAGAACTTCACGAGTGGCATTTGCCATGAGGGCCCGGGCGTTGTTGTGAATCAGCAAGATCTTTGAGCCCAACTTTCCCCTGTGCTTGTTTTGTATTGCTCTTCTGAGGTTGTGCAGAGTTTGGCAATACCTTTGAGAGTTTATTGTAGTGCCTCTTTCCAGGAAATCCACAAAAATCACACCTTTTCTGTCCCAAAAGATAGTCGCCATCACCTTCCTTGCCGACATTGTCTGTATGCATTTCTTGGGTTTTTGGGGGGGATTTGTGTGCCCCCACTGCATTGACTGCAATTTTGTCTCGCAGTTCACATTCTTAACCCATGTTTCGTCACCAGTAACGATGCGATCGAGTAATAAGTCGCCATGTTTCTCGTAAGCGTCCAAAAACGCTGCAGCCATTCACTGATTTTTGTGAATCTCTGTCAAGATTTTTGGTATCCATCTTGCACAAAACTTGTGGTAACCAAGCTTTTCGGTAATGGTTTTGTGCAACAAACTTCGTGAAATTTGTGGAAAACTCATAGAGAGTTCCGTTATTGTGAAATTACGGTTTTCACAGACTGCGGCATCGACTTTTTCGACAAGTTCGGTAGTCACTATGCTGGGTCTTCCACCTTGCTCTTCGTCGTGAACGTTTGTTCGGCCATTTTTAAATTTTATGACCCATTGACGCACTCCATCTTCAGTGATTATGTTGTCCCCACACACTTCACAAAGCTGCCGATACATTTCTATCGGTGTACAGTTTTTTGCAGTCAGAAACCTTATTACAGCACGCACTTCACACTTCATGGCATTTTCAATTAACGCTGACATTTCAAACTGTCACAGTAACTCAACGGAGTACAACACGAACCTCTCACTAGCACGGCAGGATGCCGACTGAGCGGCGGAATGCCATGATACCAGGATGGCCGAGCTAGCCCCGCCCCTAACGGACACAAACGAAAACGTAATGTACTTTGTGGATAGCCCTCGTATGACAAAAGAGTCTCAAGGAAATAACTTGCTCCAGATTAAATAATTACACTAAAAGTCAAAGTAAATTGTTGATATTTGCATCTACAGTGTAGAAGACGTTAAAAAGTGTCAAATATTTTGAGTGGTATTAGTACACACCGAAAAAAGAAGAAAAAAACAGTAAATGTATGTCTAGAAATGCTTACTTTCAGAGATCTCAAAGTACTTGTTCATAGTATGACCTCAATATGATAACCAGCTATGATATTTTATCTCTGTCTTGTGACCTAAACAATAATGCAATTGTTGACCCAATTGTTGTTGTTGTGTATGCTGGCATGCACTAAGTATGAAATCCATTAGAGTCTGTGCATCATTGACTGGAGTGGTGCAGATGAATTCCTTCAGGCCAAAAGTCTAGGGACTGAGGTGCGGGGAAGGAGGAGACCACCTATTCAATTCAGTTGTCCTGATGTGTCAGTGATGGATGTTGTCAAATACTGCTGCTAAAACTTGCTTGTGCACCCTCATATATGAATCATATCTGTAGTTTTTGATGACATGCCACGTCTTCCTGCAATACAGGCAGTACATTAATGAGAAACTCCCAATAATGAGCCACAGTTAACCACTGTCATAGCATTTATGGTTCTTTTCACTTGTCACCAAATGTGTCTGACCATATGTTCATTGAGAAATGATGCTGGTGACCTGTTTCTACAATTGCATGGGAACTTCCACCAGTGCACAAAATTTTGTTATAAAAATTCAAATCAGCATCTTTTGTGAATCCAGCCTTACCAGTAAATAAAATCTCAGATTTGAACAAAGGACCTTCTTGTCACTTTTGCAAGACCAATTGACTGAACTGCAATCCGCCAATGTGGTCTTGTTGCTTTTGTGAGATGACTGCACTGATGACATGGAGCTAACAATTCTTCATGAAGTACTGTCCAGACAAGATGACGACTTATACCTTTTGCTGCTTCTAACCATAAAACACTGGTTCTTGTATTTTTGTCTACTAAATGTGGCATCTTAAGCATGTGGCCTGGAGGACACCTTCAATTGGTTATGTTTCAGTGTGCTAAGGAAATTGTGTCACTAAGATGCTGCAAAATTGGCCTAAGAGCTTATCACATGGTACTTTGCAATGTGGATATTTTTCAGTATAGAGAGCATGATTTCGGTGGCTATTGACATTTGCCAAACTATAGCAGAGAATCATATCTGCCACATCACTTGTCACACTGAAGCATTTGTGCATATGAATAATAAAAAAAACAATAAATACAACAGTGAAGTCATCTTTGTAAGTAGGTAGGACTCCACAAGACATAAAGTACTCACAAGGGAACAGTTCAATCCAGCATGCCAAAACTCAACCTGAAATTTTTTGAGTAGCAATAATACTATTTCAAAATTTTAGTTGGTAAGGTGCACTGCACGTATTAAAACAAAAGTTAAAAATTACCAAATTTGTAGTGCACCAGGCAGCTGGAGAAATGTGAACCCCTACCGGAGCTGTAACAGACGGAACATGCGCAACACAGCAGGCACAAATCCTTGCTTGCCGACGCCTTGGTAAACAGATCACATGGCACAATGTGATTGTAATTTTTGAAGTGAATTTCAGTTCCCATTGATAATTTCTCTGGCACAATTGTACACAGTTACTACTTACTTGAACTTGCATCTCATGCATTTCATTTAACATCCATAATAATCAGCACTTGCCTTTGCAATATGGCTAAATGTTGATGATGGAGATAAAATTCAATTGATTTTCTTTGTATTTCCTTCATATATGCTTCCACTAGTAACTACCTTTGTACACATTCCGGGGTTCACAGTAGTGCAGAATCCAATTAATGTCTTCAACCTTGCAAAGGTGAAATATGAAGAATATGGTATGCAACTGGAATCCCCTAAATCCCATGAACACCTACATATGTGTTATTTATTAGTTAATTTCTTGCAGTTTCGTTTGAACGATGTCGACATTTTGTTAGAAATTGTGGAATCGTTAGAAGAAACAGAAATAGTTCTGACAATTCCATCAATTGTGGTTTGAACAACGATTGTTGTGCTAATTGAAATCCAGCACATAAGTACAGGATCTTTCTAGCCCAAAGACGACATGTAAAGTAATAGATTTGAGTGACAAAATAAAGGCTGTAGTATAAAGCTACCTAATTTGGTGATGAACCCAGTAATTCTATAAATAATTATTTGTTTAGCCATATATTCTTGCAAAAAATGATTATGTGACTTAGGTTTATATGTGTACGATATAATGACAGGAATTTCATAGCATTAGGTTTCGGTTTGATTGAGTTGAGGATACTTATTCGCACAGACAATTCGAGATTCAGCTTCAGCTCGCACCCGACATGCTGTTCCCGTGGACGTTTCACGTCGCGGATATCGACGAGCCACTGCTCGGTATTGATTTCCTCTGACGTTATGGACTTTCTCCTGACCTACAGTCTGCAGCACTGGTGCATCATGCTTCCGGCACATGCATCTCTGGCTCCTTCGCGCCACATGCTACAACTCTGCCTCTAAGTTATGGTTCACTCATCAACTCTTCTGCCGATTGCTCCAACCTGTCGGCTCAACTCGTCGCCTCCATCGCCGAAGTCAACCGCCAACGTCGTGAAACAGGTGCTATTCGTAACGACAACAACAGACAACGACAATCGATTGCGGACGCATCACGCGAGCTGGCGCGCGCACGCAGCGTGATCGCCAACCTCTCGTCTATGAACGCTCTCCTGTCATCTGGGGTCACTCACACCGCCAACCTCACGCACGTTTCCGCACCTGTCGCGGACTCTACTGACGAACTCCAGCTCGAGTTATTCCCTCGCTCTCATGTCGAGCCGACACATGACCCCACCTGATCACAGGTCACAGCCACGGACCGCAGATCTCTTTCTGAGACGGCACTTCGCACGAAGGCCCCCACCGACCACGCCCACGCACCTCCTGTTACGACACCGACTACGCGGCTCCCACAGCCGCCACCACAGGTCAGCGACTCTTCAACTGTCAGGGCCGCGGGTGATTCGACATCCTACCATCGCCCCCACGTCGCGGTGATTTCGAACGGCACGTGTCACAGACTGAACACTACCGAAGACCCGCCAGTTCGTCACAAAGCCAGGCGCCTGTCGGCCCACAAACTTTGCCAGGCAAAAATACATGACCTATTAGACGCCGCTATTGTCCGGCCGTCCTCCAGCAAATGGTCCTCTCCAATTCACTTGGCTTCCAAGAAAGACAGTTCGTACCGCTTATGTAGAGATTATCGCAAATTAAATGCACGCACCATCATTGACAATTATCCGATTCAGCATATTCAGGACTTTGCACAACTACACGGTGCACGCGTTTTCAGCGTTATTTACTGTAAAAAAGCGCACCATCAGATCCCTATGCACACTGATGAGCCGGCCGAAGTGGCCGAGCGGTTCTAGGAGCTACAGTCTGGAACCACGCGACTGCTACGGTCGCAGGTTCGAATCCTGCCTCGGGCATGGATGTATGTGATGTCCTTAGGTTAGTTAGGTTTAAGTAGTTCTAAGTTCTAGGGGACTGATGACCCCAGAAGTTAAATCCCATAGTGCTCAGAGCCATTTGAACCATTTCAACCACACTGATGACATTCCAAAATCATCTCCTTTGGCCTCTATGAATATTGTACCATGCCGTACGGCCTCGCTACGCTTCATTGAGTCACTCCTTCTCCCACTGCCTTTTTGCTATGTTTATCTCGATGATCCTCCCCCAAGAACCATGGACCTTGCCGTTGGTGGGGAGGCTTGCATGCCTCAACGATACAGGTAGCCGTACCGTAGGTACAACCACAACGGAGGGGTACCTGTTGAGAGGCCAGACAAACGTGTGGTTCCTGAAGAGGGGCAGCAGCCTTTTCAGTAGTTGCAGAGGCAGCAGTCTGGATGATTGACTGATCTGGCCTTGTAACGCTAACCAAAATGGCCTTGCTGTGCTGGTACTGCGAATGGCTGAAAGCAAGGGGAAACTACAGCCGTAATGTTTCCCGAGGGCATGCAGCTTTACTGTATGATGTCAAGGAAAGCGTTTCTGAAGAAGAGAAATTTGTTAACATCGAGTTTAAGTGTCAGGAAGTCGTTTCTGAAAGTATTTGTATGGAGTGTAGCCATGTATGGAACTGAAACATGGACGATAACTAGTTTGGCCAACAAGAGAATAGAAGCTTTCGAAATGTGGTGCTACAGAAGAATGCTGAAGATTAGATGGGTAGATCATATAACTAATGAGGAGGTATTGAACAGGATTGGGGAGAAGAGAAGTTCTTGGCACAACTTGACTAGAAGAAGGGATCGGTTGGTAGGGCATGTTCTGAGGCATCAAGGGATCACCAATTTAGTATTGGAGGGCAGCGTGGAGGGTAAAAATCGTAGAGGGAGACCAAGAGATGAATACACTAAACAGATTCAGAAGGAAGTAGGTTGCAGTAGGTACTGGGAGATAAAGAAGCTTGCACAGGATAGAGCAGCATGGAGGGCTGCATCAAACCAGTCTCAGGACTGAAGACCACAACAACAACAACATCTCTATGACGTCCTTGTTTTCTAAGCGTCCGAAACAGAACATGAAGAACATTTGTCACGTGTGCTACAAATTCTCTCAGACAATGGCGTTGCGATTAACGTGGATAAAAACCAGCTCCGCCGCTCTCGTGTGACGTTTCTGGGTCATGAGGTCACCCCTAACAGCATACGGCCCACATCTGAGCGTGTCGGCATTATTAACGAACTGCCACTTCCGGAAACATATCGTGACCTCCGTCGTTTCTTAGGAATGGTGAACTTTTTCCGCCGACACATCCCGCTCGCAGCTTCACTCCAGCCACCGCTCACAGACACGTTGGCAGGCAAGAACACTTCTGGCGCACGCAAAGTAGTTTGGTCCGAGGATATGATACACGCGTTCGACAATCTCAAGTCCGCCCTGATCAACGCGGTTACACTCGCTCACCCTTTTGCCGACGTGCGCATCTCTATTACTATGGACGCAAGCGACGCCTGTATCGGCGCCGTGCTTAAGCAACACGTCGGTGATACCTCTCAACCACTCCGATTCTTCTCTAAAGAACTGTCCGCTTCTACACGCAAGATACCTCTCAACCACTCCGATTCTTCTCTAAAAAACTGTCGGCTTCTCATCGCAAGTGGTCCGCGTTTGATAGAGAGTTACTGGCCGTTTACGAAGCTGTCAGACACTTTCGCGAAGATATCGAAGGTCGCGAGGTCACTATGTAGTCCATCAACAAAGGAGGTGGCTTACAAAACACTCGTTCGACCTATACTTGAGTATTGCTCATCAGTGTGGGATCCGTACCAGATCGGGTTGACGGAGGAGATAGAGAAGATCTAAAGAAGAGCGGCGCGTTTCGTCACAGAGTCCTTTATTGTATGATTATATGATAGCGGAACAAACACTGGTAGCAGATTATTACGTAAAATATCTGGGAGTATGCGTGCGGAACGATTTGACGTGAAATGATCACATAAAATTAATTGTTGGTAAGGCGGGTATCAGGTTGAGATTCATTGGGAGAGTCCTTAGAAAATGTAGTCCATCAACAAAGGGGGTGACTTACAAAACACTCATTCGACCTATACTTGAGTATTGCTCATCAGTGTGTGATCCGTACCAGATCGGGTTGACGGAGGAGATAGAGAAGATCCAAAGAAGAGAGGCGCGTTTTGTCACAGGGTTATTTGGTAACCTTGATAGCGTTACGGAGATGTTTAGCAAACTCAAGTGGCAGACTCTGCAAGAGAGGCGCTCTGCATCGCGGTGTAGCTTGCTCGCCAGGTTTCGAGAGGGTGCGTTTCTGGATGAGGTATCGAATATATTGCTTCCCCCTACTTATACCTCCTGAGGAGATCACGAATGTAAAATCAGAGATTCGAGCGCGCACGGAGGCTTTCCGACAGCCGTTCTTCCCGTGAACCATACGCGACTGGAACAGAAAAGGGAGGTAATGCCACACACCGTTGGGTGGCTTGCGGAGTATAAATGTAGATGTAGATGTAAATCACCGTCCGCTTGCAGATGCCATTCGTAATCCTGCTACCGACCTCCCACCGCGTAGGTTCCGACATATGGATCTCATATGTCAGTACACGACGGACGTCCGCTATCTAAAAGGTGCAGACAATGTCGTCGCAGACTACATGTCGCGCATAAACGCCATTACTTTGCCGTTTGACATGTCTAATCTGGCGCGCCTTCAACAACAAGATCCCAGCATACAGGACTTATTACAGGACACCAACACATCTCTTACCTTGGAGAACTGCCACCTACCGGGGTCTGACACCCCAGTCATATGTGACACTTCCACCGGTACACCGCGCCCAATCGTACCTGCCTCGCTCCGTCGAGCGTTTTTTGATACCCTCCACGACCTAGCCCACCCTGGCATTCGCGCTACGACACGCCTTGTAACCGAACGTTTTGTATGACCTAATGTCAAGCGTGACTGGCGTGACTGGGTCCGTGCGTGCATACCCTGTCAGCGCAGTAAAGTCAGACGTCTACGCCCAGCTGCCACTCGGACAGTTCGATGTTCCTAAAGCCGTCGGCACGCGGACCGTGCATCTGAATGTTGAGCGTTGAGCGTGCCGAGTTTCTGACGTCATAGCGTGGAATAGCACTCTCGAGAGTCTTTCCGAACGTGCAGAGCAATATCTGGCATGTCAGATATTCTGAGCGTGCGTCTGAGCGTTGATCAATGAGATAACACAACGCCACCTACGTCACACGCTCGCCGTCTCTCTTCAGTACAGAGTTGTGAGGCGCCATATTGGCATTCATTTCAAGCCTATATGTATATATGCCGTTTCTGATCACCAGCAAATTGAGATTCACTGGAAAACAAGTTGTTAACTGTGTGATTCGTTCTAATAAAATAATGAGAAACGTCATATTCGTGGCAAAAGAACTATTGTAACTTGCGTGTTATGAGAGTAGGCTATTTGAAGGCAGCGACACACTGAAGATCCACCCAAAACGCATTGTTCTTGGTACAATTTGTTATAATTAAATTTCAATTAGTAACATATCTACGATTAAGGTTTTCAGGAAGGGTAAGACAATATAACTACACCTAAAGTGTGTGTTGTTAGGTTAGTGTTAGCCGGAATGGTAGCTCAGCGTGTTCGGTCAGAGAGTTAGCTGCCCTCTGTAATAAAAAAACTGAGTTAATCGATCAACAACGAACTTAAACGGATGTCTTACGACGTCCACCCCAAGCAGATGCAACGAACAAAAGCGAACAAAATGAGCAACAGCCGGCACGGTAGCTCAGCGTGTTTGGTCAGAGGGTTTAGCTACCCTCTGTAATAAAAAACTGAGTGAACAGATCAACGAATAACTTGAACAGGTGTCATCGGACGCCCGCCACGAACAAATACAACGAACAACATAGAACAAAATGAGATAAAAAAAGGCGTAATGAACATCGTCACTGTTTTGTATTGAGCTGTTTGTAGGGACGGTGGTTCGCGTCTTGACCCCTCTAATTTTTTTTCCTGACATTCGCGTTTTTATTAGGTTCTGATACTTTATAACTACTTTAATATAAGTAATACTTTAATAATTGAGTTATGTAAACCTTTTTTTGTGGGGTGACTCTGTTCGATTGGCTTAGTCTACAGGATAGCTTGCGCTACTTATATAAAGATATATAGCTCCTTTTTCTTTTACGCTTCGTAATTCACATGTTGCAAAGATTCTGCTACTGGGTAGGAACAGTGATCAAGTAAGACTGACCTTGGGATTTTACTAAAATGAGGGTATGATGAAATAATGTTTATCTTATGCGGAGAAGTATTCCAAATTTGTAATGCACTGTTTGTAATGGAACTTTTATAAGCCTGTGTCTTTATTGATTGGACATGGTACTTTCCTTTTCGTGGACGATGGAGGAAATGTGCGTTTTAATATAGCTGACGTGGGAATTTTACGCGCGCCCGTTGAGTGAACAGTGTGATTTACGAACTAGAAGCATCCCTCAACTGCCGCTGGAGTGCGTTGCGATCGCGTTAACCACGTTGGGGCCCACGTACCGTATGCGCAAGTCGCATCGTTCCTGAGCGTTCAGCAGCACGTTGAACTCGGCACGCTCAACGTTAACGATCGACAGCGCGGTCCGTGTGCCGATGGCTTAAGGGTCGCTTCCGCCACGTCCACCTCGGCATCGTCGGTCCCCTCCCCCTTCTGAGGGCTACAGATACATTTTGTATATGATCGACTGTACCTGCAGATCCCGCCCGGTCTCCATCTCTCCACCCTCCTTACTCTCTCCCAAGGTGGCTTCTGCCAGCTCCCCCTCCCTGATGATGTCCTCCTCCCCTCCATCTACCCCTCCTATCAACTTTGACCCTGCCCCACCACCCACTTCCGGTGTCCTTTCCTTTAGGCACCCTCCCTCCCTCCCTTCTCTTCCCTTCCCTCCCCTTCTCTTTCCTTTTCCCCCGTCCCCTCCCTCCACCACTCTTCCCCCCCGGGCTTCCCCTCCCCCTTCCTCCCTCCCCCCTTTCTCCCCTGCCCGTGGCATCTCCGCTCTCTCCTCTCCCTCTCCCACTCCCCTTCCTCCTCCTCCTCTCTTGGCAGGTCCCCGGACTCGCACACGCATGGTGAACATTCGCGCGCCGGAGATCATCGCCGTCAGTGTCTAGTGTGTGTGCTTCGTTTTGTGTTTCGTGCAGTTACAACTTCACTGTTCACATGTGCCGTCGCAGCTCTCCGTGTTTTGTGCGCCGTGTCAACAAGTGTTAGTGTTTTTTCGTCCAACGTGAACGGCTTCTTGTTTTTTTGTTTTTTTGTAACTACTTTCTTTGCCCGCCATTTTTTGTATTTTCTGTGTCACCTATCTCATATTATTGTACCCCATACGGCTGAAGAGCGGCGTATTAAGCTGCTGCCAGCCCGCCTTGTATGAGGTGCTGAAAATTACAATAAAGGAAAAAAAAAAAAAGTACCTGCAGATGGGTGGAAGCTGTAGCGCTTATTGACATTCAGCTGCCTCAGTGGCTTGCGCCTTTGTCCAAACGTGGCTCACCTCCTTCGGCTGTCCATTCCCGATTACTACGGACCAGGGCCGGCAGTTTGAGTCTGTCCTTTTCGCCAGTCTTCGCCAACTATGCAGTGTCAATAAAGTCCATACAACCGCTTATCATCCACAAGCTAACGGTTTAGTCGAACGCTGGCACAGAACACTAAAAGCAGCCCTCATATGCCATGCGGAACAGTGGTCGGAGGCCCTTCCCTGGGTGCTTTTAGGCGCTCGATCAGCCTTCAAAGAGGACCTGCAAGCATCATTAGCGGAAGTGCTCTACGGCGAGCCCCTTGTTCTTCGTTGCGAGCTCATTGAGGATTCACATCCCTTTTCATCGGACGAGCTCCCCAACTTGGTCGAGCGTGTTCGCACGTGTATTTCACGCATCCTTGTACCCCCTCCGTGTGCACACACGGTTCCACGCGTTTTCGTACACAAAGACTTAGCTCAATGCGAGTATGTAATGCTCCGGGACGACACTGTGCGAGCCGCTTTACAACCTCCCTACACAGGACCTTACAAGGTACTGTCACGCTCCCAAAACACGTTCCAAATCTCCATCAACGGATAACCACACATCGTGTCCGTGAACCGTTTAAAGCCGGCACGGACCATCTCGGAAGCAGCATCCGTTATTCCGTGTGACTTCACCACTCGAGTCGAGTGTACTCACCCGAGTGACAGCAGTGTTCTAAGTGATGTGCCGTGTGACGCCCACACTCCGGGCGAGTGTTCTGACTCAGGTCATAGTGTCCCGTGTGACGTCTCTCCCCTCAGTGCGACACAGCTACGCCCCCCTTTAGGTCGAGTGATTGTGTCTCACCCGCACTGTCGCCAGCAACTCACCTTACGCCAGCTCCTCCGTCGAGCATCTACGTCACAGTCGACGTCTCCATGTATTCAGCCGACAATCTAGCAATACAGGGCCGTGAGGGTTCCCTTTTCATCCTCCACGCCCCTCCCCGCTCTCTCGATGATTCACGTCCCTCTGTTACACTGCTCAGGCATCTCTCCCTTCCTCCCGAAGCCGATGTCGATAGCATTACATCGTTCATCGACGCGGCTGGTACCCTCACTGTCACCATCCCCATGAGTCCCTCTTCCTCAACATCACTGTCTCCCTATCCCCTCCCCATGTCCAGAGCAGGTCGTCAGCTTCGGCCTCCTCTCTGGCATAGGGAATATAACTTTTCCTCGCCTATCTGTTCCCCCCTCGCGGATCTGGATACCTCACCGATTACGCCGTGCTCCGCACTACCGGCGGGGGGCTCTGTGGCGGTTATCGACCGCAAGCAATCGACCGACTCATCATCTTTGAACAAACTTCCTTGAAAAATTGTTTACTGGAATGTTCGCCATGTTGTCGAATCAAGCGACTGTTGATTTTCAGTGTATCACTTTGTGTATCTATTTATAGCAACAATGAAAGTATTCAATCGATTAAGTGGTATGTTTCGGTTCTACAAACCCCTATACGACCCAACTACTACAAGTGTACTGAATAAAGAAAGTTGTCAAAAATTACACATTTATAATAAAAATAACCTTTATAAAAATAAATTCCGTTCAAATACAAAGTAAATTTTTCAGGTTCAAAGTTAACATTAATTATAGAAAAAGAACTGAGTATTACTAATTCAACAGCACATACTGAAAGAGTATTTATTTCTGTCTAAACAATATCACCTCACTCATTTGTGAAACTGCAGAGATCACACATGTAAATATGTCCCACTGCTGATTCGCTTTGGCAGCGTTCATGGCAGAGAACGAGGTAGAATGAACATTGCAGCCATTTCTTTTCATTTTTTTGTCTTTCATCCGTCGTATATTGGCCCCCACGTGTGCCACAAGTCCAGTCATCGTCATCATTGCAAATGTTTTTTTTTAACTTTTCTACCTATAGATTTCCTCATTCCAGAAGGTCTAGCTGAATCCAAAGCAGCGCTTTCTTTTCCTTTGCTAGTTTGTTGACTGCTCAGTGCACGAGCTTTTTGTTTATGTCCACTTACGAGCCTAGCCTTTGGGTCAACTGTCCTTGCACTTGTGATCTTCCTTCATACATTTCCTGCTGGTGTTCTTAGGATACTGTCAACTGGAGACAATGAAGTTGCTGGAGATTCAATAGCATCTGCCTGCGAACTCCCATCTGATAATCTACTTGCATCAGGAACTGATGGCCTACGTGCGGGCCCAGGATTCTCAGTGAGCTCTGATGGAGTCAAATTTTCTTGGGGAATGAAATTTTGATCAAACTGTATCATCCCACAAAACTTGAAGGCATCTTGAAGATGGTGTGGAAGTTTCTTTTATTTGGTTTCTCTGTTGGTTTTTTTGCCATAAAATCGTGCACTTCATCTCCCCAAGCACTCTTAACTGCCTTGTAAATGGTGATGTCCAAAGGATGGATAGCGTGCATAGTGTGAGATATCATTTTCACTAGCAAGCTCAAGCACTTGAGGAAAAGTATGTGCTCCATTCGAATCCATCAGCAGTAGGACAGGTATTGTTGCGTTATATTCAAGAAAAAATTGAAATCATTCTAAAAATATTCGTCAGTAATCCACCCCTTTCCAGATACACGAACCTACAAGTCTGGTAGACAGTACATCATGTAATATTCATTCCACCAAGAACCTGTGAAAATTATAAATGGGGGCATCCAATTGCCATTAGCACAAACAAAGCCTACCAAAGTCATAGTTTCTCCCCATTCTGCGTAGGTTCATCTATCTACAAAACTTCTTTCCAATCTCAGTTACAACCTCATTGGGTTTGTCGACAGGCATCAACCCTGTTTCATTAACATTTCACAAACGACCTTCCACCTTACTTAGAGGAGACAAGCCTAGAGTATTAATGGCATCTGAAAGTTTGTCGAAATAATCGTCTATCATAACACGTTTTGACATGGAAGCTCAGTAGGCAGACAAATTTTCCAGCACTCTTGAGGTCAGACTATATCGACGTTTATAACTGAGCCACCATTTCTTGCTTGCAATTTCCTTTCTCACTATTAAAAAAATTCACACCATGAACTGCACCTGCAAATTCATTTGACACCATCCTCACTTGTTGGGCAATAAGTCCAAATCCCATCTCTTCCGCTGTAATTATGTACTTCAGTAATTCCTGTACTAATTCTGACTCTAAGGCGATTGGGTCACCTAATTTCTTCAGACCAGCAGCCGCACCATCATTATGATTTTCTGTCAGGAACCTTTTTAAAGAGCTCTAAGACACCCATTCTCCTTTGTTGCATTGTAAATGCTAATATGATTTAGCTGAACCATTCTTGCTGCCCATAGCATTGCACTAGAGCTGTATACCGGATGATGCTGTGGTATATCGAGAAGTTGTAACAATGGAAAATTGTACTGAAATGCAGGATGATCTGGAACGAATTGACGCGTGGTGCAGGGAATGGCAATTGAATCACAATGTAGACAAGTGTAATGTGCTGCGAATACATGGAAAGAAAGATCCTTTATCATTTAGCTACAAAATAGCAGGTCAGCAACTGGAAGCAGTTAATACCATAAATTATCTGGGAGTACGCATTAGGAGTGATTTAAAATGGAATGATCATATAATGTTGATCGTCGGTAAAGCAGATACCAGACTGAGATTCATTGGAAGAATCCTAAGGAAATGCAATCCGAAAACAAAGGAAGTAGGTTACGGTACACTTGTTCGCCCACTGCTTGAATATTGCTCACCAGTGTGGGATCCGTACCAGATAGGGTTGATAGAAGAGATAGAGAAGATCCAACGGAGAGCAGCGCGCTTCGTTACAGGATCATTTAGTAATGGCGAAAGCGTTACGGAGATGATAGTGGAAGACTCTGCAGGAGAGACGCTCAGTAGCTCGGTACGGGCTTTTGTTGAAGTTTCGAGAACATACCTTCACCGAGGAGTCAAGCAGTATATTGCTCCCTCCTACGTATATCTCGCGAAGAGACCATGAGGATAAAATCTGAGAGATTAGAGCCCACACAGGGCATACCGACAATCTTTCTTTCCACGAACAATACGAGACTGGAATAGAAGGGAGAACCGATAGAGGTACTCAAAGTATCCTCCGCCACACGCTGTCAGGTGGCTTGCGGAGTATGGATGTAGATGTAGACGATAGATTCTATTTTCTTCCAGTCATATCGCATTTTTACCATTACTGTGCATCATTTCCACCTTATTGTAAAAGATAAAGTAAATCAGTCATACCTAAGTTGGTGGTACCATCTAATTTGGTGGTAGGCTGTATGGAAATATTTTTACTAAAAAATGTTGTTCTATGTATGTACTAACATATGAAAGCATTGGAAACTACACATGACAATTTAAACATAATCCATGATTTTTTGGATTTATACCTGCTTCATAAACATGTTTGGGACACTTTATTTTTTCACGAAAATGCTAAGCCGATACAAGGAGTACCGGGTAACTAAATAGTAAGCAAAAAATATACTTCACGAAAGTTTTTGTAACATTTTGGGAATGGAATACACTTTTCGATTCTCTTTACATCAATATACTGGCATTCTTAAGAAATAAAATAAAGCAATAATTTACTCACAAAGTGAAATTACTGCTGCAATACTGCTCACTGCCCTTTCACATCTGCTACAGTCGGCTAACAATGATGAAAAGGTGGTTCCGTGTGAGCAACACAAAGAAGAAATTCTCTGCCGTATTTGATTTGCGTCGCGAATTATGTGAGTCGCTTCTAAGTTAACCCTTAACGCCCCAGGTGTGGTCTCACAGACCACTAGCGTTTATTTTTACTCTGTTGCTAACGCACAGGGGTGGGTTAGGAGATTAGTGTTATGTAGTTGTTCTCTCCTGAAGCTACAGTGATTTCCTTTGTCAGTAGCCACATTAATGTGACGTGAACCTATGTTATTACTGTTCTCTGAGACTACACCTGGGACTTTGCGTTATGGATTCAGTAGCCAAGTCTTCATCTGATTTTGAGGATACTGTTTTAAAATGGTGTGAGGACAGTTTGGGAAGTGATGTTGGATTAGATAGTGGCAAGAAAATTGAAAGTGAACATAATTCAGAATAGGAACAGCGCAAAAGTGAAGACGAATTTGTTTTGCCACTTGTGAAATCCTTGAATGAAACGAGTACTCAAAGTGATGAAGACGGAATTGTTGAGACTGAACCATTAGCTAAAGGTTCTGATAGAAATATTTAGTTGAGACAAATATCGCTGATCTTTCCACGTGTTGGACGTAAATGGGGTGAATGCGTTTGTCCTTCACAGTTCCCACAAAAACGATACTCAGGTGAGCCGTTTTAATTTTTTGAAGAAGCTAGCAAACTCATTGGTAACACCGCAGATAAAAAGCGAGTCAACAACTATCACACAGCCCATGAACTTCGTGTAACCATTTACTGTGTTTTGGTTGTAGCAGAACCAAGAGTAGAAGTCGTTGTAGAACGATTGGAAAAACGCAAAAAATGCTCCACCTGTGACCCAAAAAAGAAGAGAAAGACGCCTTATATTTGCCATTGTTGCAAGAAGCCAAGTTAGCTGCATTTCTCTACAAAGATTTCCAATGAGTGCAAAGAAAACATTTGTGAAGAAAACTAAGAACTGGAAAATTACTAGCGTAATTTTCAGTTTTTTGAATGTTTTATGGAAGTTTTTTATGTTTTTATTATTACATGTATAATAAACAATAAAAATATAGCAAAAAGTAAAATTTAGAGTGCAGGATATTTGAGTCTTCAGAGCATTAACATTATCATGTAATATTATGTTCATTATGTGCAGTTTTTTGTTTAAATGCGGTTTTTTGCAAAAATAAACTTTAAAATTATTTGAATATATTTTTTGTGTGGTATTAATGTAAACTTTCACACGAAAAACTGAATTGTTTCACTGAAAGTGCCGAATGCAATTTTTTTGGTTATTGAAACGTAGCGGTCTGTCAGACCGCACCTGGGGCAGAGTGTGACAAAAAATGACCTTGGAAGCTAAGAGTTAACGAGAGACGAAATGACATGTATCACGAACTTAGTTATACCGCCAGATACGGTTTCCTCACCATTAATTTTTTGGTTAAACGAAGGAGGGAGAAATCCTTAAAATTAAGCACTTTGCAAAGCTGCTTCCGTTTCATAAAATCTGACCATGAATCGTGTAAATGGATGAAATATTTTCATGGAGTACAAAACACACAACGAAATGAAACTTTCAAAAGTATGAAAGAAAAACTACTCCAAAGATTTAGAACTGCTCGTTAGAGTAACGGACCATTATTGTGGGTGATCTACGAGACTGGACTCCCTGATCTGCAAGTGAGATGAACGTTACTGATTTCTAGGCTTCTTCGACTTAGTTGAATAGATCCAAAAAAGTATATGGAAAAGGAAGTCGCAAAATTACGAGGTTCAAATAAACGTCCGCAAGATATGCCATTAATACACAGTAAAACGTAAATTCCGTCTACAGGCCCTGGCGGACCCAGGGGTAGCGATTGGCCGCCGTGTCATCCTCAGCCCATAGGCGTCGCTGGATGTGGATATGTAGGGGCATGTGGTCAGCACATAGCTCTCCCGGCCGTATATCGGTTTAGGAGACCGGAGCCGCCACTTCTCAATCAAGTAGCTCCTCAGTTTGCCTCACAAGGGCTGAGTGCACACCACTTGCCAACAGCGCTCGACAGACCGGATGGTCACCCATCCAAGTGCTAGCCCAGCCCGACAGCGCTTAACTTGGTTGATCTGAAGGGACCCGGTGTTAGCGCTGCGGTAAGGCCACTGGCATTACTATATACTACTATCACAGTCTAACATAACAGTCGCGACACTCAGTGCTGTAAAAGTTGTTACCGTTTGACAGATGGAGCGACACTACCGCTCCAAGTGGGGAGTAAGGTGAACTTAGGACCCGTCGTAAGCATCATGTTTGTTTTGCATACATTTCCTACGTAATTTACGAAATATTTGAGTTTTTTCTTGCCTCCAAGGGTTTGTGTAGTATCAGGAGGCATATATGTTTCTAAAAAATGATTCTAAAATACTCGCAAGTACGGACAAAAACCATGAATCGAGTGGCAAGATACAATACATTTGTGAATAAACACTAGTGACGTTGGATAGAACTGCAGCTTACCACGTTCATATAAAAAGAATATAAACACACAGACTCACACATAAGTAGCGCAGACATGTACCTCTACATGCAAAAGCGATCGACAGCTCATTTACCGTTCTGTAGGCTTACCATGGTTGTCATTGTCGCCTGTTGCCGCAAGTACAACCTTCATCATCTATTATCCCAAGTGGGACAAAGAACTGCCAAATAGTGGGAGAAATATGTTGAAAACATTATAATGAGCTGATTACATTACATTTCACGCAAAACGAAATATTTGAATAATTTTGAAACAGTCTGTCAATGAACAAGGTGCTAACAAAGTAATGTCATTACACGAAGGAAGCAAGGAAAATTTATTGACTAACAACAGAAGTGAATGAAATACGTACCAAAGAAATCAGCAGCCCAAATGAGCAAACTTCTTCAGTTTCTTATTTGCTTTCTTGTTGCTAGAAACTGTGTCTTGATTCCAATATTTGAACCAGTAAACGAGTTTCACTTTAACAAATATCTTGATCAACAGCAGCTTAGTTTCTTCACAACATCCAGGAGGAAAACTTGGGATAACCATCAACAAGTCCACATATAATGTGCCACAGTTATTCTTGTTTAGGATGTTCATCAAAGACGTCCCCGGAGGCTGATCAGAAAGCCTCCCCGGTGCGTCTGACAAACAGGTTTCAGGCACTGTCTCTGGCTGAGCCAGATGCAGCTGCCTGCCCTGTTTCAGAGGGTGATTCTGTCTTCAAGGTCCGGGCAATCACAGAGGGTGGGCTTATTGGTAGTTGGGAGCTCCAATGTTAGGCGCGTAATTGGGCCCCTTAGGGATATGGCGGCTAAGGAGGGGAAGAAATCCAGTGTGCACTCCGTGTGCATTCCGGGTGGAGTCATTCCTGATGTGGAAAGGGTCCTTCCGGATGCCATGAACAGCACAGGGTGCAGCCAGCTGCGGGTGGTGGCACATGTCGGCACTAATCACGTGTGTCACTTTGGATCTGAGGAAATTCTCTCTGGATTCCAGCGGCTATCTGATTTGGTGAAGGCTGCCGGTCTTGCTTATGAGATGAAGGCAGAGCTCACCATCTGCAGCATCGTTGACAGAACCGACTGCGGACCTTTGGTGCAGAGCCGGGTGGAGGGTCTGAATCAGAGGCTCAGACGGTTTTGCGACCGTGTTGGCTGCAGATTCCTTGACTTGCGCCATAGGGTGGTGGGGTTTCGGGTTCCGCTGAATAGGTCAGGAGTTCACTACACTCAGCTGGCGGCTACACGGGTAGCGGAGGCTGTGTGGCGTGGACTGGGCGGTTTTTTAGGTTAGAAGGCCTCGGGAAAGTACGGGGTGGGCTGCAATCTCAAAGGGTGCGTGGCAAATACAGGACGTGCTTGGACCAAGGAACAGTCGGAATCGTAGTTGTAAATTGTTGTAGTTGTGCTGGGAAAGTCCCTGAGCTTCAAGCGCTAATAGAAAGCACAGAAGCTGAAATCGTTATGGGTACAGAAAGCTGTCTAAAGCCTGAAATAAGTTCAGCAGAAATTTTTACGAAGTCTCAGACGGTGTTCAGGAAAGATAGATTAGGCAGAATTGATTGTGGAGTGTTTGTGTCTGTCAGTAGTGGTTTATCTTGTAGTGAAGTCGAAGTAGATACTCCGTGCGAATTGGTATGGGTGGAGGTTATACTTAACAGCAGAACTAAGTTAATAATTGGCTCCTTCTACCGACCCCCAGACTCCGATGATATAGTTGCTGAACAGTTCAGAGAGAATTTGAGTCTCGTAACAAATAAATACCCCACTCATACGGTTATAGTTGGTGGGGACTTCAACCTTCCCTCGATATGTTGGCAAAAATACTTGTTCAAAACCGGTGGTAGGCAGAAAACATCTTCCGAGATTGTCCTAAATGCTTTCTCCGAAAATTATTTCGAGCAGTTAATCCACGAACTCACGCGAATTGTAAATGGTTGCGAAAACACACTTCACCTCTTAGCCACAAAAAATCCAGAGCTGATAGAGAGCATCATGACAGATACAGGGATTAGTGATCACAAGGTCGTTGTAGCTAGGCTCAATACCGTTTCTTCCAAATCCACCAGAAACAAACGCAAAATAATTTTATTTAAAAAAGCGGATAAAGTGTCACTAGAAGCCTTCCTAAGAGACAATCTCCATTCCTTCCGAACTGACTATGCCAATGTAGACGAGATGTGGCTCAAATTCAAAGATATAGTAGCAACAGCAATTGAGAGATTCATAACTCATAAATTGATAAGAGAAGATGAATGGAATACTCCAGAATTTGAAACACGAACAGCTGCTAGCATGAGTTTCTTAGAAGTAGATACCTTAGGGGTTGCGAAGCAACTCAAATCGCTTGATACGGGCAAGTCTTCAGGTCCAGATTGTATACCGATTAGGTTCCTTTCAGATTACGCTGATACAATAGCTCCCTACTTAGCACTCATATACAACCGCTCGCTCACCGATAGATCTGTACCTACAGATTGGAAAATTGTGCAGGTCGCACCAGTGTTTAGGAAGGGTAGTAGGAGTAATCCATCTAACTACAGACCTATATCATTGACGTCGGTTTGCAGTAGGGTTTTGGAGCATATACTGTATTCAAACATTATGAATCACCTCGAAGGGAACGATCTATTGATACGTAATCAGCAAGGTTTCAGAAAACATCGTTCTTGTGCAACGCAGCTAGCTCTTTATTCGCACGGTGTAATGGCCGCTATCGACAGGGGATCTCAAGTTGATTCCGTATTTCTAGATTTCCGGAAAGCTTTTGACACCGTTCCTCACAATCGACTTCTAATCAAGCTGCGGGCCTATGGGGTATCGTCTCAGTTGTGAGACTGGATTCGTGATTTCCTGTCAGGAAGGTCGCAGTTCGTAGTAATAGACGGCAAATCACCGAGTAAAACTGGAGTGATATCAGGTGTTCCCCAGGGAAGCGTCCTGGGACCTCTGCTGTTCCTGATCTATATAAATGACCTGGGTGACAATCTGAGCAGTTCTCTTAGGTTGTTCGCAGATGATGCTGTAATTTACCGTCTAGTAAGGTCATCCGAAGACCAGTATCAGTTGCAAAGCGATTTAGAAAAGATTGCTGTATGGTGTGGCAGGTGGCAGTTGACGCTAAATAATGAAAAGTGTGAGGTGATCCACATGAGTTCCAAAAGAAATCCGTTGGAATTCGATTACTCGATAAATAGTACAATTCTCAAGGCTGTCAATTCAACTAAGTACCTGGGTGTTAAAATTACGAACAACTTCAGTTGGAAAGACCACATAGATAATATTGTGGGGAAGGCGAGCCAAAGGTTGCGTTTCATTGGCAGGACACTTAGAAGATGCAACTTCCACTAAAGAGACAGCTTACACTACACTCGTTCGTCCTCTGTTAGAATATTGCTGCGCGGTGTGGGATCCTTACCAGGTGGGATTGACAAAGGACATCGAAAGGGTCCAAAAAAGGGCAGCTCGTTTTGTATTATCACGTAGTAGGGGAGAGAGTGTGGCAGATATGATACGCGAATTGGGATGGAAGTCTTTTCAGCAAAGACGTTTTTCGTCGCGGCGAGATTTGTTTACGAAATTTCAGTCACCAACTTTCTCTTCCGAATGCGAAAATATTTTGTTGAGCCCAAACTACATAGGTAGGAATGATCATCAAAATAAAATAAGAGAAATCAGAGGTCGAACAGAAAGGTTTAGGTGTTCGTTTTTCCCGCGCGCTGTTCGGGAGTGGAACGGTAGAGAGATAGTATGATTGTGGTTCGACGAACCCTCTGCCAAGCACTTAAATGTGAATTGCAGAGTAGTCATGTAGATGTAGATGTAGATGTAGATGTAGAAAACTGAAGCCATTTGATCTTCACAATCCCTCAAAAATAAACTAACATTTGCATTGCAAATAACCAAGCTTCTAAAACTGTCTTCATAACTTTTGAAATGGCAATAAAATTTGTCATTTGCATCTCAGTCCTGGCTGTTGTCTACAAATAGATTACTACACTTGACACAATTATGTAAAGAAAAAAGTTTTTTCAAGATGTAGCCAAACATATATGTCATATTGCTTTGTTCTCCAAGGTCTGCTGGAACTTCCACATTTGGTAGCTTTGTTGTAGAACTTGTATCAGTACTGCATAACAATGGTGAGACCTTTAATGTTTGAGCAGATTTCATGTCCAGTATTGACTGACCCTACTCAATTCCTTCACAATTACTGCTTGCCACATTAGAAGAGTTTATCAATTTATTTAGTGTACAGTTGTTAAATGCAGCACAAAACTGCCTTGGAGATGGGTTGCTGCAAAAATTACCTCTCTTCCTTATACACTCCTGGAAATGGAAAAAAGAACACATTGACACCGGTGTGTCAGACCCACCATACTTGCTCCGGACACTGCGAGAGGGCTGTACAAGCAATGATCACACGCACGGCACAGCGGACACACCAGGAACCGCGGTGTTGGCCGTCGAATGGTGCTAGCTGCGCAGCATTTGTGCACCGCCGCCGTCAGTGTCAGCCAGTTTGCCGTGGCATACGGAGCTCCATCGCAGTCTTTAACACTGGTAGCATGCCGCGACAGCGTGGACGTGAACCGTATGTGCAGTTGACGGACTTTGAGCGAGGGCGTATAGTGGGCATGCGGGAGGCCGGGTGGACGTACCGCCGAATTGCTCAACACGTGGGTTTCCACAGTACATCGATGTTGTCGCCAGTGGTCGGCGGAAGGTGCACGTGCCCGTCGACCTGGGACCGGACCGCAGCGACGCACGGATGCACGCCAAGACCGTAGGATCCTACGCAGTGCCGTAGGGGACCGCACCGCCACTTCCCAGCAAATTAGGGACACTGTTGCTCCTGGGGTATCGGCGAGGACCATTCGCAACCGTCTCCATGAAGCTGGGCTACGGTCCCGCACACCGTTAGGCCGTCTTCCGCTCACGCCCCAACATCGTGCAGCCCGCCTCCAGTGGTGTCGCGACAGGCGTGAATGGAGGGACGAATGGAGACGTGTCGTCTTCAGCGATGAGAGTCGCTTCTGCCTTGGTGCCAATGGTGGTCGTATGCGTGTTTGGCGCCGTGCAGGTGAGCGCCACAATCAGGACTGCATACGACCGAGGCACACAGGGCCAACACCCGGCATCATGGTGTGGGGTGCGATCTCCTACACTGGCCGTACACCACTGGTGATCGTCGAGGGGACACTGAATAGTGCACGGTACATCCAAACCGTCATCGAACCCATCGTTCTACCATTCCTAGACCGGCAAGG
Source organism: Schistocerca serialis cubense (assembly GCF_023864345.2). Classification (NCBI taxonomy): domain Eukaryota; kingdom Metazoa; phylum Arthropoda; class Insecta; order Orthoptera; family Acrididae; genus Schistocerca; species Schistocerca serialis. Next base: position 886,966,627 of record NC_064640.1, on the reverse strand, counting down.
GAACTTGCTGTTCCAACAGGACAATGCACGTTCGCATGTATCCCGTGCCACCCAACGTGCTCTAGAAGGTGTAAGTCAACTACCCTGGCCAGCAAGATCTCCGGATCTGTCCCCCATTGAGCATGTTTGGGACTGGATGAAGCGTCGTCTCACGTCGTCTGCACGTCCAGCACGAACGCTGGTCCAATTGAGGCGCCAGGTGTAAATGGCATGGCAAGCCGTTCCACAGGACTACATCCAGCATCTCTACGATCGTCTCCATGGGAGAATAGCAGCCTGCATTTCTGCGAAAGGTGGATATACACTGTACTAGTGCCGACATTGTGCATGCTCTGTTGCCTGTGTCTATGTGCCTGTGGGTCTGTCAGTGTGATCATGTGATGTATCTGACCCCAGGAATGTGTCAATAAAGTTTCCCCTTCCTGGGACAATGAATTCACGGTGTTCTTATTTCAATTTCCAGGAGTGTAGTTGAAAAAAAGTTTTCTAATGTGTCTTGGTTAATTTTACGTGAGAATAAGTATAATTTTGTTCCAGTTAGTACCTCAGCAGCAAGCATTTTCAAAGCACATATATTGCTTAGAAGCCCCTTCACACATTTTATTCTCAGGGAGTAATCTTTCCCATCACAGTCTACAAATTTCCAAGAGTGAATCCATGGCTTCATCGCATATAGAACATCCAGATCCTCTGAATCACTCCTAATACAGTTTCTTATATGCGCAGGCCCTTTCACACTGTATGTATTAAAGATATCAAAAATGTAATTAGTGGCCGAGCGGTTCTAGGCGCTTCAGTCTGGAACCGCGAGACCGCCACGGTCGCAGGTTCGAATCCTGGCTCGGGTATGGATGTGTGTGATGTCCTTAGGTTAGTTAGGTTTAAGTAGTTCTAAGTTCTAGGGGACTGATGACCTCGGATGTTAAGTCCCATAGTGCTCAGAGCCATTTGAACCATTTTTTGTCATTAACTTTCTGACAAACGTCTGAAGTGCCAATAGCAGATAATGACATACTACCACAAAATACAAGTGTGTTAATACCAGCTGCCACTGAGTCGCTTAACCCCCTAACTGCAGTACCCACTTTCAGTTTTGAAAAAGCTGGCAGTTCGACAGCTTTTTTAGTCAGCTTGGGAGATAACTTGTATTTTCTGTGCAAGTCATTTGAATAGAGCTGAGAAATGTCCTTCCAAGAAGCAGTACCGACCAAACCATCATTTGATTTATGAATTATGTCATACCTAAAGAGGTTGTTTCTGATACTCTTAAACAAATGTGGGGTGTCATAGAAAAAGTAGATCGTCTGCTCCTCATATACCAAACTTGGATTGTCTTGTGTAATTCCCAATCTCATTCTCCAGTCCACAAAATTTGAATCCTGGTCAGTCACACAAGTCTTCACAACCAAGCCAATTTCCTAAAGTCTTTTGACTGCTTCATAAAATATAGCAGTCAAGTGCATAGCTCCCACTGTTCCTTTACAAAAACGGGTATAGCAATTGTAGTTTGAAAAATGAAAAAATGCCATTAATCATTATCACCAACGCACTGTTGGCAATTTTTGCTGTGCGTGTATAGCCCAAGTCCACAAAACCAATAACATTGCCAGAAGTGTTGTCATATGTTAAATTTGCCACTAGAGGCATTTAATCCAATGAATTATTCACTAGTTTATCATTATCAGAGAAATACTGTGTCTTTTGCTTTAAAAGATGCAATATATTGTCACTTATCGCACACTTTATTTGTATGCCTTCCACATACCTTTGTAATGTATGCACTGATGGAAGCATAAAACATTCTGACAAAAACCTGTATGCCTGAGTGCTGTAATATAATAAATTTAAACAGCTTATTTTCGTCTTTCCATCTTGCAGCACGTTTCTCTTTCAGTGGCATGCTAATCTGGCTCAACAACAAGTCAAGGGCATCTTCAAATGGTTCAAATGGCTCTGAGCACTATGGGACTTAACATCTATGGTCATCAGTCCCCTAGAACTTAGAACTACTTAAACCTAACTAACCTAAGGACAGCACACAACACCCAGCCATCACGAGGCAGAGAAAATCTCTGACCCTGCCGGGAATCGAACCCGGGAACCCGGGCGTGGGAAGCGAGAACGCTACCGCACGATCACGAGATGCGGGCTAAGGGCATCTTTTTATTTTTTAAATATCTGGATCCTGCGATATTCAACATTCGTTTGTCCTTGTTCACTTTATCTTTCTGATACAGTTTCTGTCGCTATCTGTAGGCACTTTCCTTGTCCCATAAAAGTTTTGCTCGACATCTAGCGATCTGCACATTCTGACACTTCACGCGCTTTTGTAAGACGAGTAACTGCACTTAATCTAACCACTTCATCGTCGAAGCTGGTCTGTATTGACGATTCACACGAATCTGGCACTGATACACGGAGAGTTGCACTGGCTGCTTCTGTGTCATAGGACTGTTTTACAGCTTTAGATGGATTGTCGAACCCTTGTGGCAGTTACCTCTTCATCGTCAGTTGAGGTGGCTTATTTGGGATGTCAAACTGTGAGTACTGCATTCCACACTCGTTTATTATTGTCTGCGTTCATGAATTGGTTTTGTTCGAAATGTTGCGAACTAGACCTAATATTATTATACAGGTAAACTGGGTGTTTTTTCATAAGGTCTTCTCGTCTGCTATTAACTAGCCATTTTCTGCTCCTAAAACGAAACATTAATCATTAACACACATGTAGTTTGCAAGTGAATTCTGACGATACAGTTTAGTAACATGATGCTATATACCTCTCAGGATCCTTAGGAAACCTAAAAAAAGACAGCTGTGGTGTCTTCTTCCTGTTGTTGCTGCAATTTATTGCACTACAAAGCACTGCGCTTGTAAAAACCGTTGTAGAAATCAAAATAAACAACCACTACTCACTTTCACTATCGCTCTGAACTCACAGTTTAACTTACTGGCCGCTTGGGGCGCTGCTGGTGCGGTAGGCAACAAAATCGGGGCGAAGTGTCGCGACTGTTATGTTAGACTGTGGTACTATAGAGAAATTCGTAGCTCATGTGAAGACGAAGCTGCTTCTTATCACCTGAGATGCTGTGCGTTAACCCAGTCAGTCAGATTCCGTACAAGAACTGCGTGCAAACCGCACTTCATCATTTAGAACGAAAAAAAAAAAAAAAAAAGAGTCGCTGGTGCAGTCGATGAACGCTCTGACACATTCGTGTGCAACAGTGCCAAAGCTAAGTATTACTGTTTCCACAGCTTTATATCCGTTCCTAGGAGCCTCGGGGAAAATTATGGTCACAAGATTAAAAAAAAAAAACCGTTTACTTGCAAATATACATAGCAGAATCTCGTAAAATGGGAGAGAAAAATTTTCAACATTACAACCGAAATGTTGCAGAAAATAATTTATTGCTTTTGCTGGAGGTTGCCCTCGACATAACGTAACTTCCATCTTTAGGAGGACAACGAAAAGACTGTTAATATAATTCGTATTCAACCTGGAACTACTTGCATTTTCAGACAGAGTCAACCTTTTGCATAATCTCTTTCATCCACGATGTCTTATTTTTATGTACCACACTTACTCATACGTCTTTTTGACGTGAATACATCTTTAAGACCAGAGCCACGTATGGGACACCAGTCAGCGAAACAGAAGTGAAATGTTTGCAGTGTAATACGTTTTGAGTTATGACTCCAAAATTAATTATGCGTCCTAAATTAAGTTGTGTCACTAGCAGGGTGTGTAACTAAAACATGTTCACTTTTCGTCGTTCCCTAAGTCGAGCGGATCTTGCGGTGTGAGAGCTATATTAACCAGCACAGGTGAGTATTGCATTGTCCACGGTATCGCCATCGCCTCTGCTGCTGCAGAGTGGAAGGTCACAGGACACTGCGTGACTTACATATAAACAATTTATTTGTTTAAAAAAAGTCTATAAATCGCCAATGCCTATTTAGCGTGTTCGTAGCACATAAGGGAAAAGCAGCTACGTTCGATTAGCAAGAAGGCGTGCTATCCGACAGGCCACGACTATGATTTATGGCTCAAAACAGGAAGTTTTGAAAGCACTTCCATTTATTATAGCGAGAAGTAACAGTTATCTACTGAATGAAGTTGTTGGAACTCGAACAGGGTGAAATACGGCTAAACTGGGAAAACGGTCCCCGCACTTTAGTTGCTTCAGCTCCAAAATAAGGTTTGACAGGTTTTCTCCGTATATCTTAAATATTAGGAAGAAGAGCAGTGTAAATGGTATTAATGGCAGATCCAAAGGTGAGGGAGTGATGGGGGCTAGGATCGATACAGCTTTCCAGGTATAAACGCCCCTTAGTCACAACGTCTGGACTGAAAAGCCTATGGCACGTGACAGCAGTGCATAGTTTACTTATTATTTCTCTATTACAGAGCGTTTTTCTCAGCGACACCCCTACAGGCACACGTGGTAATCATTGAACTATACGAAAAAGACGTAGATTAGATACAAACCAAGGCTTTATTCAACATTTAAACACCACTACAGATATTCGGATTTAGGTTAAGACATGTTCGATATGCCCACCGTCATTGGCGATGACGTGGCGCGGACGAATAGCGAAACTGTGCATGACCCGCTGAAGTGTCGGAACATCAATGCTGTCATTGACCTCCTGAATGATTGCTTTCAGCTCAGCAATGGTTTTGGGGTTATTGCTGCACACCTTGCCCATAAAATAGCCCCACAAGAAGGAGTGGCATGTGTTCAGATCCGGAGAATATGGAGGCCAATCGAGGCCCATGCCAGTGGCCTCTGGGTACCCCATCTAACAATACCATCACTTGCAAAGTAGGTTAGAAATCAGATTAATAATGTTGCTCACGCAGCATATGTTCGCTTTATCGGGCAACAGCAAAGTTATTGACTGTGGATGGTATCGTCAAAATGGAAATAATGAAGTTACTGTAAAAAAGTCATTAATTTTGGCACTTATCTTGAATGGATTCCCACGTAGATTTCGTCGAAGTTGTTATGGCTCATCTTGTTGATTCTAGGGTGATTCCACTTTGACTGCTAGAAGGTCCAGATCTGTTTTTAGCAATATTTGAAGACCTAACAAATGCGTTTTTCAGGAAATTCTTAATGACCAAACAATCCCAGATCAGAACAATGGTATGGTAGAAATAATTTTTGACTTGGTGTTCACGATCCACATTTTTATTAAACTTCTTGTAAATTCACATAGACTTCTTCTTAATTGTCACATCATCAAGAAAACAGTTTTGTATCAATCTTCATATATTTAATTTCCACTTTAACCAAACACAAGACTTGACTGTTCTTTTACAAAGCGAAATAACAACTTAACTTCTGCAAAGTGAAACAAAGACTGCTCTGTGCGTATTCGCGCCAAAACAGTTACAAGTAAGTCAAAGATTATGAGAGTCTCACAGAAATGAATACACACAAGAACCATAACACTGTAATATTTCGATACATCGGAGCACCTATACATTAATAAAAACAAATGTGAATATTGTCACAAAAGTATGTCTGTTACTTAGCAGAAAAGTAGTACGATATTACTGGTATCGAGAACTGGGGTTGGAGGGCCATAATGGTCATGTAAATAAAGAACAATTACACCCAGAACCAGAATGCGGTCCCCAGACTGCTCTTTCAGGACATCAAATTTCCTCCTGCTTCGATGGGGTCGAGCTCCGTCTTGCATGAACCACGTCTTGTCGACATCAGAGTGACTTTGGATAATGGGGATGAAATCATCTTCCAAAACCTTCCCGTACCGTTCGGTAGTCACTGTGCCATCGAGAAATATCGCACAGATTATTCCGTGACTGGACATTGCACACCACACAGTCACCCATTGAGGGTGAAGAGACTTCTCGATAGTGAAATACGGATACTCAGTCGCCAAAATGTGCCAGTTTTGCTTATTGACGAACCCATCCAAATGAAAATGGGTTGGGTCACTGAACCAAACCGTGCGTGCGCATACTAATTCCCATCGTGCCCCGCGGCCAACCGTGCAGTTTGAACGTCATAACGCAAACCGTTCAGAAGTTATGACGATTTTATTTCGTATAGTTCTATAATTGTCACCCTGTGTTTAAGGAATTGTTATGCCGTTACATGCTGACATTTATTTTTGTTTATTTATTATGAAGTTTTTCGCTTCTGTAGGGGCTGTCAAGTTGAGATGGGTACGTTTCAAGTGTTGTTCAGGCGCATGGTAGAAACAGAGCTGCGAACACTGGTAATTGCAATCTTTGCTATTCTGAAAGACGCAACCAAGGTGACCAACTCCAGAGCTTCCTTTGTCAACTGTTTCACAACACCGTAGACAATTTCCAGTATGACATTAGATTTTATGAATGATTTGTGTGTACAACTTATTCTCACACTTCTTGATTTATACAAAACTTTGATTGTCTTACTTAATTCGTCCTTTTGGAACCATATTAAAATTTAAGATTTTCTCGTCACAAAAACTCTTGTTTCGTCGCTACAGTATGAGGCAGACTCTAACCACACACACCCTGCCGATATTATCCAGAGTGAAGAGGTCCAATCACCAGGATACTCTGTCTTAAAGAAAACATGGAAGGCCGGCCGGGGTGGCCTAGCGGTTCTAGGCGCTACAGTCTGGAACCGCGCTACCCCTACGGTCGCAGGTTAGAATCCTGCCTCGGGCATGGATGTGTGTGATGTCCTTAGATTAGTTAGGTTTAAGTAATTCTAGGATCTAGGGGACTGATGACCTTTGAAGTTAAGTCCCATAGTGCTCAGAGCCATTTGAACCATTTTTTTGAAAACATGGAAGAATCGTGAGGCTCTCTGTCTCCTCTAGTTTACTGCAGTGCGAAATGGACCAATAGATTACAACTGGGTGGCTAGCAATAGCGACCAACAAAGGTGTGTGGAGGAGGCAGAATTATGCAATCTTGAAGAGAGATCGTGTCGCATACAAAATACACCCTGCCGGCTTTCAATAGAAAATGAATGGTATATGTTGGTGGTGGTGGCCCTCAAACTACGTACCCTCAGACTCAGAGTTGAAATATTAAATATTTTGGCTGGTTTCTTTGTCTAGGGCCTGGGATACGCAGTTGCCGCATTACAAGCCAAATAATGCTGAGTCTGCAGTATATGATAAGAATACACACATGAATCGAATGGTGGAAGGTTTCTATCACTCGTCTATTGCGAATGTAACGTAGAAATTTATAAATGAAAGATTGCAATTAAATAAAATCTGCAGGTACTATCTTAAGAACTTTCAAAAAATGGCTCTGAGCACTATGGGACTTAACTTCTGAGGTCATGAGTCCCCTAGAACTTAGAACTACTTAATCCTAACTAACCTAAGGACATTACACACATCCATGCCCGAGGCAAGATTCGAACCCGCGACCGTAGCGGTCGCGCGGTTCCAGACTGTAGCGCCTAGAACTGCTCGGCCACTCCGGCCGCCCTTAACAACTTTAAATGATGAGTACGATAGTAGAAGTACTTTTGAGAATGCGGTATATTTCTGCAAAACACTTACTGGTATCGATGGTCCAGCAATTAAATAAAATATAAGTTGAATAACAGTGAAACAACAGATTCCTACTGCACGTAATGAGTTATGACTGCACGTAATTAGTTATGAACAACAACATAGCTTGCGAGACATTCACTTCTAAACGCACACTACGTCTTCATTGTAGAAGCCTCGGACATCTCACAAATTCACAAGTCTGCACTCCGAAGTATTTCTATCTCTCTTGACCGCAAACCGCTCCACACTCAAAGTCTCTCTCGCAACCGTGTGTCCGCCGAGGCTGTTGCGTCCAGCACTTCCGCTGTCCTGTGCTGCCCCTCGCGCCGCACTCTCAAACTGCCCCCGTGTCCTCTCTCGAAACGATGCTCCTCCCCCACTTCTATACAGTCTCACCATTAATGAGCGCTGTGATTGGCTGGAGCGCTCCCTCCATGTCTCCAAGCAACGTACACTCACAAACATATTTAAGCACATACGAAATACGGGATTTACATTTAAACACTTCAAATTAAATAAATATTCCTACGGCTGGACCATAAACACGCTCCAACACACATTATTAAATACGTAATCAAACTAAATAAACTTATATCAAAGGAATAGCAACAAAAGGTAGGCTAGTAGCCTAATGTTTCTGTGCTTTCTAAAACACAGTAAATATTTAACCAATTTCTTCATGAATTGTGTATATCGGATATAAACAAAGACATAGATGAATAAATATATTTATAAGCATGCTGATACCGTTTTTTCGTGCAACTGTGGAGTACTTATGGCCTGACGCAATCGATAGTAATCGGCCACTTTGACCTCCAATAACTCATCTACTATTTAAGTTACATGCCTGTAATTCATACCAATTTAGGTTTGCACTAATAGCTTTCTAAAGACACAGTGATCGACGAAATCGGACGAACCATTTAGATTTTGGAAATTCGTTGCTGGGTGTTACTTGTATAATTTATCATCAGATACTAAACTTTAAACCAATAAATGTATTGAAAATCTCATTACACCATCAGAATCGTCGTGCAAATAAAGGTAATGCACATGTTTCTTTTTGAGGTATCATGATTCATCTGGATACTTTTAGTTTTTATTCGAACTGTGAAATGTCTGCCATTAAGGTTTCACAAAGTCCGCCATCTTTGGCCCTCCCGGCGCACAGCGTCATCAAAGAATTCCCAGCCACGTGCTTGAAGGACACGTGCCCCGGCCGTTGTGAGGCACCACACGGATGCTAACGAGCTCGGCACTACCGCGCAGCCCTAGCGTTGGCCCCCGACTCTGAACATAGAATATATCCAGGGCGCCGCAACTCGCCAGTTTCCTCAAACCCTAACATCCTCGCGTGGCCGGATACGATTCACAGTATGATTCCGATGATGATGGGAGCAGGTGATACCTCATGTCTCTCCAAAAGTACTCATCGTTCCCTGAACCGTCGAACACTCAAGATTCAAAAATGGGTTTAGACAATCTGATAACACATTACTGATGTCATGGTAGCCTTGATTAAAGATGAGTTACGCGAGCGAGCACCTCAGGGTCGAAGCATCGGTCAGCATGCTGCTAATGCGCGAGTGTAGAACCCATGCTGATTTCAAAGTATCTTTCTGGAAGAATTTTGGTGAGAGAGTATTCAAGATCGGGAAAATCTTAGCATTTGATGCAGAATTATGGTAGTTCAAATTATCTGATGCAATACTTTAAGGATATGTTATAAAGAATTAAGGATATGTTACAAAGAATTCAATATCGTACACTACTGACCATTAAAATTGCAACACCACGAAGATGACGTGCTACAGACCGACAGGAAGAAGATGCTGTGATATGCAAATGATTAGCTTTGCAGAGCATTCATACAAGGTTGGCGCCGGTGGCGACACCTACGACGTGCAGACATGAGGAAATTTTCAAACCGGTTTCTCATACACAAACGGCAGTTGATAAGCGCTGCCTGGTGAAACGTTGTTGCGATGCCTTGTGTAAGGAGGAGAATTGCGTACCTTCCCGTTTCCGACTTTGATAAAGGTTGGATTGTAGCCTATCGCGATTGCGGTTTATCGTATCGCGGCACTGCTGCTCGCGTTGGTCGAGATCCAATGACTGTTAGCAGAATATGGAATCGGTGGGTTCAGGAGGGTAATACGGAACGCCGTGCTGGATCCTAGCGGCCTCGTATCACTAGCAGTCGAGATGACAGGCATCTTATCCACATGGCTGTAACAGATCGTGCAGCCACGTCTCGATGCCTGAGTCAACAGATGGGGCCGTTTTCAAGACAAGAACCATCAGCACGAACAGTTCGACGACGTTAACAGCAGCATTGACTATCGGCTCGGAGACCATGGCTGCGGTTACCCTTGACTCTGCATCACAGACAGGAGCGCCTGCGATGGTGTACTCAACGACGAATCTGCGTGCACGAACGGCAAAACGTCATCTTTTAGGATGAATCCAGGTTCAGTTTACAGCATCATGATGGTAACATCCGTGTTTGGCGACATCGCAGTGAACGCACTTTGGAAGTGCGTATTCGTCATCGCCATACTGGCGTATCACCCGGCGTGATGGTATGGGGTGCCATTGATTACACGTAACGGTCACCTCTTGTTCGCATTGACGGCACTTTCAACAGTGGACGTTACATTTCACATGTGTTACGACCCAAGGCTCTACCCTTCATTCGATCCCAACGAAACCCTACATTTCAGCAGGATAATGCACGATCGCATGTTGCAGGTTCTGTATGAGCGTTTCTGGTTACAGAAAATGTTCGACTGCTGCCCTGGCCAGCACATTCTCCAGACCTCTCACCAATTGAAAACGTCTGGTCAATAGTGGCCGAGGAACTGGCTCGTCACAATACGCCAGTCACTACTCTTGATGAACTGTGGTATCGTGTTGCAGCTGCATGGGCAGCTGTACCCGTACACGCCATCCAAGCTCAGTTTGACTCAATGCCCAGGCGTATCAAGGCCGTTATTACGGCCAGAGGTGGTTGTTCTGGGCACGAATTTCTCAGGATCTATGCACCCAAACTGCGTGAAAATGTAATCACATGTCGTGTCTAGCACAATACATTTGTCCAATGAATACTAGTTTATCATGAGCATTTTTTCTTGGTGTAGCAATTTTAATGGCCAGTAGTGTATTTTAGTACCTAGACAAATTGCCCCTCCGTTTGCAAAAGGAAATAATATTTGTTGGCCAGAATACGCATTAGAACGAGTTCACATTGTGAGAAGCGACTTTTCTCTGGAAAAAAAGTGCCAGAAACTCAGGACTGGTGATCGCAGCATGCACTGCGACAAGACAGATATAGATGGAATAGGAACTCACAGAGTGGCCACTGGTCTCCACTGAGAAACCACAATAGTAGACGAAATTTTGGCAGACAGGAAAGAAGATCATTTGTGAACATCCAAGAGACGTAAGTTTAGAGATGCACATGCACATAGTAATGCCTGAAACAGAGAGGAAAGCGATATTTCGAGGAACTCACTAGTGAACTCAGCAATGGGCTGTCTCGATGATGGGTAAGTGAGCCCATGTCTTTGTACATAGATTTTAAAGAGCTGCAAGAAACCTTGATAGAGGAAGAGGATAAAACACTCAGTACCGCCTATCCGCAACTCACTGTTAGAATAAACGGTAAATGGGTTCAGGGCATTTTGGGTACTGGTAGTCAGGTCTCTGTGACGCACCATAATCCCTTGGAATTGTGGAGTAAGAACAGGCTTTCGAATGTAGAGAATGAGAACATGAGGGGCAGTGAACAGAATGGGTACTGAAGTCAAGAAGCAGACTAGGATTTAGCTCGAATGTCAGTTGTATGTGTTACATGCGATCTTCCTTGTCATTGTTTAACAGTGAGGCTTTACTCAGTAAACAAAATTTCGCACTTAATGTAACCAGGCACGGATAGAAATTTGAAATTTATCTTGCTTTGAATGCTGAAATTATTACCTTCAGCCAATTTAATTAGTAACGGTGATATTTAGGAAAACTGTTATTATTTGGTGGCCGAGCGGTTCTAGGCGCTGCAGTCTGGAACCGCGCGACCGCTACGGTCACAGGTTCGAATCCTGCCTCGGGCATGGATGTGTGTGATGTCCTTAGGTTAGTTAGGTTTAAGTAGTTCTAAGTTCTAGGGGACTGATGGCCTCAGCTGTTAAGTCCCATAGTGCTCAGAGCCATTTGAACCATTTTTGTTATTATTTGGGACAAGTCAATTTAAATGCCACACATCCACGCGCTCTTTGCTCAATGATTGTCATTTCATGGTGTACCTTCACAATGGTGCATTTCCGACCTATGGTTATGTATAAAATTTTATTCAATTCGATGTCCATTACCGTGCTCTGACCTCGTTATGAGATTGTTTTTCTACATCCTATTTACCTGAACATTTCTCAGGTCTTGGTCAGAGCACATAAAAATGATTTATTGTACATGTTAACAAAATTAAAGTTACCGTTATGTATTATGAGGTTAAACCCTCCTCACACATACGATGTTCTCAAGAGGCCGCCGTCGAAGGCTGGAACTGGCTGGAGCAGCAGTGTCTCGACCACCTCGTGGACATTGTGCTGGAGATTAGCAGATAGTGTGAAGTGTTGGTTGAGCATACAGGACACCACTGTGATGCTACAAGGTCTGAACCCAGTGAGGTGTACAGAGAATAGGCTCCCCATGAGATCATGTGAAATTAAAAAGCAAAGTCGTGCAATGGATGATTAACTAAATATCTGAATTAAACAGGGATGGTCCAATTAAACATGAAATATGGGTACCACAACTCACATAGACATAGTGATAAAGCTTTCCATCAAGCTACGAAATGAAACTAAAGGTCACTATAATAATATAATTTATTGTTAAATGTATTAATATGACTGTAACCACTGAATAAACAGTAAAAATAATTAAAAGAGGGTACAAGGGTGCTAAAAAATGTTCAAAAGACCTTGGCATAGGTGGATGGATTTGAAATATGAGTGACACAAAACCGTATCCTCGGGCCGATGATTACTGAATAAGTTTGGTAGCCTAAAGAAAAGACGTAGAAAAGTACATACAACTACCAGCTCTTTCGCCTAAGCGCATATTGAGTGCTGCTATCTTTCCGCATGGTTTACGAAACTCTGATGTAAGACAAATGACTTCACTCGTTCTCTATCACGACGCACGCAAATGCAGCCCTTGCTTACTACGCTGCTGGTACCCAGGGACAGATGATGGCTGCAGTAGTCTCTGAGTATTCTAAGTCCAGCTATGGCATTTGTGATCAGCTCCAAAGCGAAGCCATCTCCCTCTATTATACTAAACTGTCCTCTGTCTGTAGTCTCAAGATGAAGTCTTCCTCCTACAGAGATCTGAGATGTACACTCATGCTGATAAATTGAGGATAATTGCAGAATGTGGAGCCACACAACCGGACACTACACAAAACTGGCGCTAATAGCATAGGCACGTAGGGAACACACACGACACAGGTCTGTAAGTCTACGGTATAGGTGATAAGGTGAGAAAACCGTCCCGAAACATATGTGCTACAAAACGCCACTGTTTCCTTCGCGTGTACCCCGACATCAATATGGGATATGATCACCATGCACACGTACACAGGCCGCACAACGGGTTGGCATACTCTGTATCAGGTGGTCGAGCAGCTGCTGGGAAATAGCCTCCAGTTCTTGCACCAGTGCCTGTCGTGCCTGTCGGAGCTCCTGAAGTGTCGTAGGGGTTTGAAGACGTGCAGCGATACGTCGACCGAGAGCAGCCCAGACGTGCTCGATGGAGTTTAGGTCTGGAGAACAGGCAGGCGACTCCATTCGCCTGATATCTTCTGTTTCAAGGTACTCCTCCACTCCGACCGCGGTGGCCGAGCGGTTCTAAGCGCTTCAGTGCGGAACCGCGCGACTGCTACGGTCGCAGGTTCGCATCCTGCATCGGGCATGGATGTGTGTGATGTCATTAGGTTAGTTAGGTTTAAGTAGTTGTATGTTCTAGGGGACTGATGACCTCAGATGTTAAGTCCCATAGTGCTCAGAGCCATTTGAACCATTTTTTACTCTTCCACGATGACAGGTCGGTGGGGCCGTGCGTTATCATCCATCAGGAGGAAGGTGGGACCCACTGGACCCCTGAAAAGGCGGACATACTGGTGCAAAATGACGTCCCGATACACCTGACCTGTTTCAGTTCCTCTGTCAAAGACATGCAGGGGTGTACATGCACCAATCATAATCCCACCCCACAGTATCAAACCACGACCTTCATACAGGTCCCTTTCAAGGACATTAAGGGGTTGGTATCTGGTTCCTGGCTCACGCCAGATGAAAACCAGTCGAGAATCACTGTTCGGACTATACCTGGACTTGTCCGTGCACATAACCTGGGACCACTGTTCCAATGACCATGTACCGTGTTCTTGACACCAGGCTTTACGGGCTCTCCTGTGACCAGGGGTCAGTGGAATGCACCTTGCAGGTCTCCGAGCGAATAAACCATGCCTGTTCAGTCGTCTGTAGACTGTGTGTCTGGAGACAACTGTTCCAGCGGCTGCGCCAAGGTCCCGAGCAAGGCTACCTGCAGTACTCCGTGGCCGTCTGCGGGCACTGATGGTGAGATATCGGTCTTCTTGTGGTGTTGTACACTGTGGACGTCGCGTACTGTAGCGCCTGGGCACGTTTCCTGTCTGCTGGAATCGTTGCCATAATCTTGAGATCACACTTTGTGGCACATGGAGGGCCCGTGCTACGACCTGCTGTGTTTGACCAGCCTCCAGTCGCCCTAGTATTCTACCCTTCACAACGTCATCAATATGTGTTCTCAGAGCCACTTTCAACACACAGTCACCATTAGCACGTCTGATAACGTCTGCACACCTCTGCGTATGTGGACTGCTGCCAGCGCCACCATGCGACGACCGCAGGTCAAATGCACCACATGGTCATACCCTGAGGTGATTTAAACCAGCAAACTGCCCACCAGAGAGTTGTTTCACCATGAATCAGCATTATCCTTAATTTATGAGCATGAGTGTAGTTTGAACCTTATCATTCCTTGAGATGAAGTGTTTCTGTTCTTCTGAACAAATGCTAACTGGTTCTCCCAGCGTCAGAATGTCAGTATGCAAGAACAGTGTACTGTCCGAGTTCTGATCAATGAAAAGTTTATAAAAAATGTAATGGTTTTCCTTTTCCTAACGAAAGGACTATGGTTAACCAGTACTTCTCAGTCCTTTTTCAGAGTAAATCAGTGAACAGAAAGTCTCTTCCAATTTATGTGTGTTTCCACGTTTTGTCCTATAGAAACGGCTGCACATCAACACTCGTGAGTTTCTGCCAGCGCTACAAAATTTATACTCACGAGCCAACCATTGGCCTCCTTTCAGTGTTCAAACAATTACACCTGCGGCTTCCTTTGGCCCCAACACAGATAATTTTTTCTACAGTGTATTCCGTAAGTTCCTAGCACAAGGAAAGTTTATACGTGCTGGACACTCTTGGTCTGCCACTCCCATCGCGACCGTACAGGGTCTTCGCAGCTGTTAAAAATAGTTCGCTTCCCAGCATATACTCGACTGAGTTCTGGCGTTCAGCAGAAACATTTTTGTGATCTGTGCACCATGCTACCCTCGGAAATCTTGTTAACTAACATAGCTGTCTAGCCACCCCAAGGTGCAGGAAAGCACTACAAAGAGACTTCGCCGGCCGGAGTGGCCGTGCGGTTCTAGGCGCTACAGTCTGGAGCCGAGCGACCGCTACGGTCACAGGTTCGAATCCTGCCTCGGACATGGATGTGTGTGATGTCCTTAGGTTAGTTAGGTTTAATTAGTTCTAAGTTCTAGGCGACTGATGACCTCAGAAGTTAAGTCGCATAGTGCTCAGAGCCATTTGAAGCAAAGAGACTCACTGTACAGATTTATTGGAAACAGAACTACTTAGATTTGCAATCACTGTTACTGGATTTAATTGTGTGCATACTTCCAATCAGCGTTAATAATTAAAATGGATTGGTTATCCTCATCTGAATAAAGGTTTATTGATAAGGTTACGGAGCAGTTTTGTAAAAACTGTCCTGAGACTCTACATAAGGGCTGCAAAGTGCTTTCTGAGCAGTTTATACTCTCTCTCTCTCTGTCTGTGCCTGTGTGCGTGTGCGTGTGTGTGTGTGTGTGTGTGTGTGTGTGTGTGTGTGTGTGTGTGTTCAAGTGAGTGAGAGACGGAGAGAGGGGAGAGAAGAGAGAGAGAGAGAGAGAAATGAAATAGCGGACGAGCTGTTATTTTCCATCACTATATACATATAACATCTACTATATTTTTTTATTCTAACAAATTATAGCTTATTTACAGTCATTTTAGTGTCTAGGCTTATGTTCATGGCTGATATCTGACGTATTAATACGACATTATAGCAGTATGATAATAGTAAGTAATACAACATGGTAGTCTGAAGACCTACCCGGATAGCCGCGTGCGCTAGCATGTAAGTTCCAGGATTCGGGGAGTTGCCCAAACCCGTATCGACTCTGCCCAATGTACACTCCTGGAAATGGAAAAAAGAACACATTGACACCGGTGTGTCAGACACACCATACTTGCTCCGGACACTGCGAGAGGGCTGTACAAGCAATGATCACACGCACGGCACAGCGGACACACCAGGAACCGCGGTGTTGGCCGTCGAATGGCGCTAGCTGCGCAGCATTTGTGCACCGCCGCCGTCAGTGTCAGCCAGTTTGCCGTGGCATACGGAGCTCCATCGCAGTCTTTAACACTGGTAGCATGCCGCGACAGCGTGGACGTGAACCGTATGTGCAGTTGACGGACTTTGAGCGAGGGCGTATAGTGGGCATGCGGGAGGCCGGGTGGACGTACCGCCGAATTGCTCAACACGTGGGGCGTGAGGTCTCCACATTACATCGATGTTGTCGCCAGTGGTCGGCGGAAGGTGCACGTGCCCGTCGACCTGGGACCGGACCGCAGCGACGCACGGATGCACGCCAAGACCGTAGGATCCTACGCAGTGCCGTAGGGGACTGCACCGCCACTTCCCAGCAAATTAGGGACACTGTTGCTCCTGGGGTATCGGCGAGGACCATTCGCAACCGTCTCCATGAAGCTGGGCTACGGTCCCGCACACCGTTAGGCCGTCTTCCGCTCACGCCCCAACATCGTGCAGCCCGCCTACAGTGGTGTCGCGATAGGCGTGAATGGAGGGACGAATGGAGACGTGTCGTCTTCAGCGATGAGAGTCGCTTCTGCCTTGGTGCCAATGATGGTCGTATGCGTGTTTGGCGCCGTGCAGGTGAGCGCCACAATCAGGACTGCATACGACCGAGGCACACAGGGCCAACACCCGGCATCATGGTGTGGGGAGCGATCTCCTACACTGGCCGTACACCACTGGTGATCGTCGAGGGGACACTGAATAGTGCACGGTACATCCAAACCGTCATCGAACCCATCGTTCTACCATTCCTAGACCGGCAAGGGAACTTGCTGTTCCAACAGGACAATGCACGTCCGCATGTATCCCGTGCCACCCAACGTGCTCTAGAAGGTGTAAGTCAACTACCCTGGCCAGCAAGATCTCCGGATCTGTCCCCCATTGAGCATGTTTGGGACTGGATGAAGCGTCGTCTCACGCGGTCTGCACGTCCAGCACGAACGCTGGTCCAACTGAGGCGCCAGGTGGAAATGGCATGGCAAGCCGTTCCACAGGACTACATCCAGCATCTCTACGATCGTCTCCATGGGAGAATAGCAGCCTGCATTGCTGCGAAAGGTGGATATACACTGTACTAGTGCCGACATTGTGCATGCTCTGTTGCCTGTGTCTATGTGCCTGTGGTTCTGTCAGTGTGATCATGTGATGTATCTGACCCCAGGAATGTGTCAATAAAGTTTCCCCTTCCTGGGACAATGAATTCACGGTGTTCTTATTTCAATTTCCAGGAGTGTATTAACGACGAAGGCAGGTATGCTGCCTAGCGTGGATGTAGTTTTTATGCGGTTTCCTATATCTGATTAGGTGAATACTGAGCTGGTATCTACATCCCGCTTCTGTTACCTGGCTCAAAAACATTTAGAAACCTTTGCGTACTTTCACTTTGGATAACACCAGAAGCAGACAGATGGGGTACACATGTTTCGTCCTGGGACGGGGGTGGAGGGAGAGGTGGCGACATCCAGCCACGCTCTAGCACTTACATTGCCGAATAACATGCCGACTCCGTTAAGATATGGGGAAAAAAGGCCAGGCAAAAGAAGAAACACTATGTACGAGTATTAGAATGAACATTTAAATAGTATCCCAGAGAACTTTTTCACGTGGTTGTAGGTGAAAGATCACCAAACACACTCAGTATTGTTCTAGTTTGTAATAGGCTATGGGGCAAAGGTATAACTAATTTAATCTCTGGGTTGCAAACCGGATGACTTAATCAAAATGTGGCGAATTTTGATGAGTGTCACTCCCACCAGCTTTTGCAAAAGAGACAACGAGGTCGTAAAATTTGTTATTTTTTCCTTCATACAAGCACATTTTAGTATTACATCGTTTGGGATGCATATAGGTAGCGGGGACCGAACCCTAGCTACAGAGTTCCCGATGCTATAGGAAAGTAGCCACTTGCACGCTTGACATTGTCACGTATTCCAAAACGGAATAACTTGGGCAACACATGAGAGGCAAGAACATTAATTTGTTAAAAGAATTTACATCCAAAAATATACTCAGCTTTTGCTTTGTTGATACTGATGTATACGTTTTGAACTTAATCTAAAGTAACACTGTAGCTGATGACTAAATAATCTAATTGAAGTTCAGTATGGACTACTGTTAGAGAGTGTCTAAGTTCCGTATCTCAACAGATAAACACTTTGACCATCACTTCGACTACTATCCGAAGCTCGACGTTAACAGTCCGATGATTTGAACTGGTCGGCGATTGTAGATAAATGAAGGAAACTGTAGGATGGTTCAAATGGCTCTGAGCACTATGGGACTTAATATCTGAGATCATCAGTCCCCTAGAAAAAAAAGTGTGTGAAATCTTATGGGACTTAACTGCTAAGGTCATCAGTCCCTAGGCTTACACATTACTTCACCTACATTATCCTAAGGACAAACACACACACCCACGCGCGAGGGAGGACTCGAACCTCCGCCGGGACCAGCCGCACAGTCCATGACTGCAGCGCCCTAGACCGCTCGGCTAGTCCCCTAGAACTTAGAATTACTTAAACCTAACAAACCTACGAACGTCACACACATCCATGACCGAGGCAGGATTCGTACCTGCGACCATAGCAGTCGCGCGGTTTCGGATTGAAGCACCTAGAACCGCTCGGTCACCGCGGCCGGCGGAAACTGTAGGGCTATAATGGATGAAAATTGTAGGTACCTGTGGACAACTGGCTGACTGTCAGCGTGCGGCCGCTTAAATCTCGTGTTCGGCGTATTAATTTGGGTTATTTGAATGTCTTCCAGCGGAAGCAAAAAGTAGTTCATGGTATGCGTGCCGTCTAGGAGTCGACTGATCATACTGCGAGGGTCGTTCCGAAAGTAATGTCTCTTATTTTAACTCATGGAAACTACAGGAGATACATAAATCGCAACAGCACAGCTAAATAGAGCAATATTTCAGCTACAGATTGTCATTTTTCCACATAGTAACCACCATTAGTTATACACTTTTGCCAACGATGAACCAGAGCCTGCGTACCGCGCTTGTAAAAATCGGAACGAGCTGAGGCTAACCACTTTCTTACAGATTTGACAACAACATTCGAGTCTTGAAAATGTCCGCCACGTAGTCTATCTTTCAGGTGCCCAAAGAGATGGAAGTATGAAGGCGCTAAATCGGGATTGTACGGTGGATGTGGTTAAGACAGGCCAGCCGAATTTTGCAGTGAGTCGCGTGGTCACAAAACTGGTGTGGGGCCTGGCGTTGTCATGTTGAAGGTGAAATCTGGTCTTCTTTTCTGGCCTTATCCTGGAAATACGGGATTTCAGCTTAGTCAGTGTCGTCTTGTAGCGTGCTAAACGAACAGTTTCTCCAGGCTCCAGGATATCCAAAAGAACCACATCCTGGTTATCCCAGAAGACTGCGCAGCACTTTGTCTGCAGACGGCTGTGTCTTTAATTTGTTCTATGACGGAGAATTCGCATGTCGCCATTCCATGGAGTGTGTTTTGGATTCCGGCTCGTAGTGGTGACACCACGTCTCATCTCCAGTGACGTTGCTATTCAGAAAATTTTCACCTTCAACTTCACACTGGTCCAGCAGGTCCCGACAAATTTCCATTCGATGACTTTTTTCTTCTGCAAGCATCTGTAGGACCCATCTCGCACGGACTTTGCGATAATCAAGATGTTCCAACATTGTTTCCGAGGCATTACAGCCGACATTCAGCGTTGCACACAATTCTCTGATCATTATCAGCTGATCAGCACGGATAAGTTGATCAAAACGCTCTTCATTGGGAGGGGTGACAGCTGTGCAGGGTCGACCGGACCGTGGCTTGTCATGCACACCCTTTTCACCACCTTGAAAATGCCGTACCCGTCGCCTCACATTGCTCACGTCTATTTTATCGTCTCAATACACCTTTAGCAAGCGTCGATGGATCTCAATCGGCGCAATTTCTTCAGAAGTGAGGAATTCAATCACACATCGCTGCTTTATACGCGCGTCCTTATCACACTTCGTTTTGGAACACTCCTCTGCTGGCGCCAACTACTGCAGAACAACGGACCCACATTCAAATGAAAAAGAAAGGTTCAGAGATTAGCACTACACGAAAGACGTCCAGTGCGGACATCCAAAGTCAACAGAAAAGAAATAGGAGGCATTACTTTCGGAACGACCCTCATATATAGGGCACCGCATTGGGGCTGCGTGGTGTGTGGCGTTCACTGAAGTCTACCACTGTGTATCAGGTCTGGCGGTGACACAACGACAAGTATTCATCTTCTTTACTGGAATTTGTGTAGTTGCAATAGATAATGACTCTGTTTTGTTATAAAATAAACCAATGCAGGACTGGATTCAACTCAATTCATTCTATGATATTTGGGAAACTTTCATACTATTTTTAGGCTTTCTGACAGTTGTTATCTCACTACCAGACGTTCACTCACCAACTGGCCTATTTTCGTAGAAAAGTTCCCCATTGTATCCTTAGCACTCCCCCTCCCCCCCCCCCCAAATTCTATAAGTCCCTCCAGATCCTTGAGTGCCATGCACTCTGCCTCGCCTTCCATATACGCCTCCCGTCCCCCACGCGGATCCTCTAGGACTTGATTCCTTTCCCCAATCTGTTCCTATTCCTCAAGCATATCTGCATACTCTACGCCTTCCGCCGCCTAGATCCCCCTCATCACCTGGTTGCTCCTCTCCTCTCCCATCCCCGCCCCCAGCCATGCCTTCACTGTTGTGTCCCCCCTACCCTCCATCTCTACACCCTTCATCTCCTTACCCAAGGTGGCTTCTGTCAACTCCCCCTCCCAGATGATGCCCTCTCTCCCTCCCTTTATCCTTCCTACCAACTCTGATCCCCATCTCTCCCTCCTATCCTCTGTCATTTCTTGGGCTCACTCTTCCCCCCTTCCATCCTGTTTTTTCCCCACCTAACCTCTCTCTGCCTCCCTTCTCTCCCCCCCCCCCCCAGCGAGTCCTTTTGCATTCCCCTCCTCTGCGTTTCCCCACTCCCTGTCGCATCTGCCCAGCCCCACGCCCCCTTATGGGTCCTCGTCCTCCATCGGCTCCTTCCCCCTCCCCCCCACTTTGTTTTTCCTCTCCTTCCTCTCTTTTCTTGCCCATCATCTGTCCAGGTTACCCCTGTCTGCCCTCAGCTGTAGTACACTACTGGCCATTAAAATTGCTACACCACGAAGAGGACATGCTACAGACGTGAAATTTAACAGACAGGAAGAAGATACTGTGATATGCAAATGATTAGCTTTTCAGAGCATTCACACAAGGTTGGCGCCGGTGGCGATACCTAGAACGTGCTGACGTGAGGAAAGTTTCCAACCGGTTTCTCATACACAAAACAGCAGTTGACCAGCGTTGCCTGGTGAAACGTTATTGTGATGCCTCGTGTAAGGAGGAGAAATGCGTACCATCACGTTTCCGACTTTGATAAAGGTCGGATTGTACCCTATCGCGATTGCGGTTTATCGTATCGCAACATTGTTGCTCGCGTTGGTCGAGATTCAAGGACTGTTAGCAGAATATGGAATCGGTTGGTTCAGGAGGGTAATACGGAACGCCGTGCTGGATCCCAACGGCCTCGTATCACTAGCAGTCGAGATGACAGGCATCTTATCCGCATGGCTGTAACGGATCGTGCAGCCACGTCTCGATCCCTGAGTCAACAGATGGGGACGTTTGCAAGACAACAACCATCTGCACGAACAGTTCGACGACGTTTGCTGCAGCATGGACTATCAGTTCGGAGACAATGGCTGCAGTTACGCTTGACGCTGCATCACAGACAGGAGCGCCTGCGATGGTGTACTCAACGACGAACCTGGGTGCACGAATGGCAAAACGTCATCTTTTAGGATGAATCCAGGTTGAGTTTACAGCATCATGATGGTCGCATCCGTGTTTGGCGACATCGCAGTGAACGCACTTTGGAAGTGCGTATTCGTCATCGCCATACTGGCATATCACCCAGCGTGATGGTATGGGGTGCCATTGGTTACACGTCTCGGTCACCTCTTGTTCGCATTGATGGCACTTTGAACAGTGGACGTTACATTTCACATGTGTTACGACCCAAGGCTCTACCCTTCATTCGATCCCAGCGAAACCCTACATTTCAGCAGGATAATGCACGACCGCATGTTGCAGGTCGTGTACGGGCCTATCTGGATACAGAAAATGTTCGACTGCTGCCCTGGCCAGCACATTATCCAGATCTCTCACCAATTGAAAACATCTGGTCAATGGTGGCCGAGCAACTGGCTCGTCACAATACGCCAGTCACTACTCTTGATGAAC
The DNA here is from genome assembly GCF_023864345.2 of Schistocerca serialis cubense. Lineage (NCBI taxonomy): Eukaryota > Metazoa > Arthropoda > Insecta > Orthoptera > Acrididae > Schistocerca > Schistocerca serialis. Next base: position 886,944,051 of record NC_064640.1, on the reverse strand, counting down.
TGTGGTATCGTGTTGAAGCTACATAGGCAGCTGTACCCGTACACGTTATCCAAGCTCTGTGTGACTCAATGCCCAGGCGTATCAAGGCCGTTATTACGGCCAGAGGTGGTTGTTCTGCGTACGAATTTCTCAGGATCTATGCACCCAAACTGCGTGAAAATGTAATCACATGTCAGTTCTAGTATAATATATTTGTCCAATGAATGCTCGTTTATCATCTGCATTTCTTCTTGGTGCAGCAATTTTAATGGCCACTAGTGTATATCATATTTGTACCAACTTTTTAGTGCAGTGTTCAAGTGAGTGTTCAGTGTTGTGCGTCTTTCCAAAGTATAGAGAACAGAACTCATGCTGTCGCTCGGTGTGAATTTTATATCTCTTGGTAGCAGAAAGCAGACTGTCGCCGTGTTTTTTATCTGTCTATTATTTTACCTGTCTGCTTCCTGTGTATTTTATTAGCATAATCAACCCTTTGTTTTATGTTTTAAGTTTCACAATTTTCCGCCATTTTACCATTTAAGTCACCGATTTTATCGCCTGCTTTTATTATTTATTATCTTCATCTTTTTAAAACAAATTCTGTAGGCTGAAGAACGGTGTACTGAGCTGCTGCCAGCCTTCCCCCTTCGGGGGTAATCGAAACTCAATAAAGTAAAAAGAAAAATGGCTCCATTTTAGTCAGTACACTGCAGACTTGTATCACACTGACCTGTGACGCAAAGCCACCAGGAGGTATTCGATCTCACGGAGGCTAGTAGTCATAATACAGGGTTATTTACAAATACTTTCAGGCTTTCAGAAGGTGACTGCATGAAAACTGTAAGACACATAGAGAAGGAACACATAGCGGGTGGTCGAAATTAAAGTGCAGGTGCTCGCGAAGGTTCAGTGTGGGCTGTAATTATTGGTTCCTGACACGGATAGAAGTTGTTGACATGTGGCTGGGCAATATTCTATGGAGTGATAAGTCACTTTTTACGCTACAGGTTGCAGTGTATACACAAAACTGCCGAATTTGAGATACTGTTAAACCACAAGTTGTGCACGAAGAGCTACTGCACTCGTCGTATGTGACTGAGGTGTGGCTACACAAGCACGTTCATTCTGCGCCCGTTCCTCTTTGAACGCAATACATCCACTGGGCCTGTCAGGTGTATCGTGACGACTGCACGTTGTCGAGAGCTCCGTGTTCAGCATGTGATTCCTGCTTTAGAAGTGCGTTGTTGTTGTTGTTGTGATCTTCAGTCCAGAGACTGGTTTGATGCGGCTCTCCATGCTACTCTATCATGTGCAAGCTTCTTTATTTCCCAGTACCTACTGCAACCTACATCCTTCTGATTCTGTTTAGGGTATTCATCTCTTGGTCTCCCTCTACGATTTTTACCCTCCACGCTGCCCTCCAATACTAAATTGGTGATCCCTTGATGCCTCAGAATATGCTCTACCAACCGATCCCTTCTTCTAGTGAAGCTGTGCCACAAATTTCTCTTCTCTCCAATTCTGTTCACTACCTCCTCACTAGTTATGTCATCTACCCATCTAATCTTCAGCATTATCCTGTAGCACCACATTTCGAAATCTTCTATTCTCTTCTTCTCTAAAATATTTATCGTCCACGTTTCACTTCCATACATGGCTACACTCCATACAAATACTTTCAGAAACGCCTTCCTGACACTTAAATCTATACTCGATGTTAACAAATTTCTCTTCTTCAGAAATGCTTTCCTTGTCATTGCCAGTCTACATTTTATATCCCTCTACTTCGTCCATTATCAGTTATTTTGCCCCCAAATAGCAAAACTCATTTACTACTTTAAGCGTCTCATTTCCTAATCTAATTCCCGCAGCATCACCCGATTTATTTCGACTACATTCCATTATCCTCGTTTTGCTTTTGTTGATGTTCATTTTATATCCTATTTTCAAGACACTGTCCATCCCTTTCAGCTGCTCTTCCAGGTCCTTTGCTGTCTCTGACAGAATTACAATGTCATCGGTGAACCTCAAAGTTTTTATTTCTTCTCCATGGATTTTAATTCCTACTTCGAAATTTTCTTTTGTTTCCTTTACTGCTAGAGCGTAACCATGTGGAAACCACTGTTTTCATGCCAGATTTGGCAACACCTCATGTCTCTCGCCCACTGAAAGATCTGCTTAATGCCACCTTCCATGAATGTTTTGGCTCCAGAGATTTTGCAGATCAGATTCATGGCCTGTAAGATCACCTGATCTGAACACACGTGACTTTTGCCTCTTAGGATATCTAAAAGAACGCGTTACCAGAGACACATTCGGTCTCTACCTGATCTGAGGTCCAGTTATAGAGGAACACATTGCTCAGATTCCACGGGAAATGCTGCGAACAACTCTTGATCACTCCGTTTCACGGATGAAGCATCTCGTCGACGTCGCTGGTGCTCATACTGAACGAAGTGAGTAAGCTACAGTTAGTGATAAAATCAGCATTACGCTTTTCTCACTTGTTTGACCTTTTCTGCCCACGTCCTGTTTCTAATCCATTACATGTGGAGACATTTCTTTACGTATTTCTTGCATTCATAGAGCCATGTTTGCGCCAGATGACCAAAACTGGAATTAATTTTTTCCATCGGAAATCGATTCTGCATAACACATTAGAATATCCACCAAGTTTCGCGGCCATACGATAATTACAGCTCACTATGGACCTGTGTTAGTAGTTGCACTTTAATGATAACCTCCCGGCAATAGTGGATAGAGCATCTCTCCAAGTTTCGATTCGTAATGCAAGCTGTGGCGTAGTGGCAGTAGGGGGAAGGCATGTCAAAACATGTACACAAATCATTTATTACGAACTGCTGCATCGAATTAGTTCGTGCCTGACGATAGGCAACACAGTTAACAGATTTACAAAATGGCCTGCTGTCATTCCTGCCGGGGCAGTTCGTGTCAGCGACTTCAGTTAGTTACGAGAGCTGTTCGGCAAGTAAGGACCGATAGGTCGCAAAATGGAAACCACCATGAAAATATCTTCCAGCTACTTCTGTACACAGTCGCCGCTTCGATTAAGACATTTGTCGTAGCGTTGTGCCAACTTTCCAATACCCTCGTCATAGATAGTAACTCTGCCTGTGCTTTCTGCGAATTCTCTGCTCTCATGGAAAATGCTACATCAGCACCTTCGTTGCCCCTGCAGAATACGGACGAGATTTGTTATGAAGAGGGAAATGCCTGACAGTTATGTTATGTGGGATGCATCACATCAGGGGAAATCTCCCACCAGGCCTCGTACGTGGAGGGATGATGATGTTTGGTTTGTGAGGCGCTCAACTGCGCGGTCATCAGCGCCCGTACAAAGTCCCAATTTTTTCACAGTTCAGTTTTTACACTATCCCAGGCAGGGAAAAATCCCCAACCCAGTCGGGAATCGAATCCGGGACCCTGTGATCCAGAGGCAGCAACGCTAGCCACTAGACCACGAGCTGCAGACTAAGTGGAGGGAGACACTATTTACTATGCATCTTTACGTGATTACTGTGCGCTCAGCACTCAAGAGAGCGACATGATTCTGTCGAGTGGCATTCTAGATACACTGCCCGACACATCTCTGCAAAGCTTCATTGGAGTTTCACTGCGGTTTCCATTTCTCTACCGATCGGTCCTTACTTCCTGAATAACCCTCGTAAATGCGTGTTTTAAAATTAGCCATATCGCAAACTATGCCCACATACAGAACCTATAATGTGAGTTAAAAACTTGTGTTGTTCACTCTGCCTTGTAGGACCGTGCAGCCACGTTGCGTACGTTAAGTCAAGAGATGTGCTTGTGTATAGCCAGTCAAGTATCCACACAGAGAGTGCATCACGGCCAATCACTACGGCGATCGTTATTGTGACTTTCTTCGACACGGCAGCAGAAAGAGACCCACTGACAGTGGTATGTCCAAAGACAATACTGGCCACCGGAGTGCCGCGAGTTGGTCTTTTCAGACGATTTACTGTACTGTGTCGTAACGGTCCAGCACCTGGCGTATGGTATGGAATGCTATTTGGTACACAACACGATAACTTCCAGTTCGCATAGCCAATAATTTTGATAGCAGACGTCTAATTTCTGACGTGTTATCGCTGGTAACTGTGACATAATTTCGAAATCTGTGTGACATTATCTTTCAATAAAATAACGCAGGGGCGCATTATGCCTGTGCTCTCCTGACCTACGTCGTAACAAAGATATCCGACTTTGCCTTGGCCAGCACATTCTCTAGATCTCTCACCCACTGAAAACACCTGGTAGTTGGTTGCCGGAAGATTGTCACGCCACCTCTCACCAGCCACTACGATTGGTGAATGGTGGCATACAGCTGAAACAGTATGGAATGTCGTACCCGTATCTGTCATCCAAACTCAGTTCGACTCGACTGCCAGGCGTGTTAGAGCGGTTATGCTATCAGAGGTTTCAACTCTGCATACTATATAGGGTTAATGGCTATAACTGCAGATATTTTTATATGTGATACCTCAATATGTACACTCGTCAGTGCGTTGGTTATTTTTTTCTCAGTCGTCCCACAAACACGTCACAAACTTGACGACTTGATATTTTTTGCCCAGTCGTAACTGCACCCCTAAGTGGACTACACCTGTCAGTATAGACTAACCGATGTGCTTCCTTGTAAACACTTCTACACCTGACCTGCTGCCCAGGGGAAAATAAGCATTAGTGGCTTGTTCTTACCACATGTCGAAACTAAGTACTATCGAAACTAAAAACATACTACGCCTAATAGCTAGAATTATTAGTTTGCAAATGAAATAAAAACTGCTGTAGTGTTTTCTAGCATCCCGTCCTCAGTCACCAATGAAAATATCTGCACTTAAATCCGTTACAATGTGTATGTCTCACCCCTTACACTTCAAAAATAATCTACAGATTTTGAGAATTCAACAATTCTTCCTCCTATTATACACTACTACATAAGCACAATAAGTAAAATTTCTTAATATGCTATCCTTCAAGCTGATGCGATTTTAATGGCCTCCACCGTTGACGTTATCATATCAACAAAACATATGATTGTCACTCTCTGTTCTCTAGAGTCTGTCAGTTATTGATGGAAGAAAGAGTGAATTTGTTTATTTATTTTGTTTAAAATGGTTCAAATTGCTCTGAGCACTATGGGACTTAACATCTGAGGTCATCAGACCCCTAAAACTTAGAACTACTTAAACCTTACTAGCCTAAGGACATCACACATATCCATGCCCGAGGCAGGATTCGAACCTGCGACCGTAGCGGTCGCGCGGTTCCAGACTGAAGCGCTTAGAACCACTCAGCCACTCCGGCCGGCTATTTTGTTTAGCCCTAATGGCCGCGATACAACACGAAAACAATAGGTTTTCCATTGCATGTACTGGTTTGGCTCTTTAATTATGCATATGTCGTGTTGCATATCTTCAGAGGAGTCCTGCATGCGAGGCGTGGTCGTTACGCTCCTAAAGCAGAATCAGATCGGGTCGTAATTACGCTAAATAAATAATTAGGCCCTCTGCGTGTCGGTTTGCTGCAGTACCCGGGAACGACTGTGTTACACGCAGTCTGTCCCTGAGACGTGTTTGGAGTGCTGTGATTCTCACAAATAAACTTCCGGCGTCGAAATAACTGGTACACCATTTCACAGTAAGTGCCTCAGCGTTATTACACTGAACAGATTAGGACGGCGTCAGCTGAAGCTTAACTTTTAGAGAGTAGTATTTATTGTTCCTTTGCAGCAGTCGTATCTGGGAAGGTGCCGACACCAAGGTCGTTAGAGATATTGGACATTGATGAGGAAGGAAATTTTCAGTGTCCTTGATTACAGAATAGTCCCCGCTTGCTGTTTCCCTGAGTTAGCGAAACCATGTAAATACTGAATCTGGACAATCGAATAAAGAATTAAATCCGACGGAAGCTATTTAAGGCAACGAATAGTTCTGTTTCAAAGGATGGGACGGTGGCCAGTCGAAAACTGGATTGTTGAAATAAGCTTTAAATCCGGTTCCTCCTAGCTAAATATTTATAATCAAACTTTTCCCTAGTGTTGCGCGGTATATATTATTTTTGTACTTTCCCGTTTAGTAAGGCACACTACAGAAACTGTGCAAGTTAGTCTTCCAATCGGTTTCATACTGCCTGCATCTTCATTCCCTATCTTTTGTTAATATTTTCATCTCTGCTTCACTACTACACCAAATATCCTCTTCTGCATCTTCCAGAATCAAATTAACAATCGAGGAGGTCGTAGCATGTGCTCCACGAACGTGTACTCTCTTGTGTTGACGTTAAGTAAATCGTTATTCTTCTTCCTGATACTTTTCATCACCTTTCTCTTTGATTTGTATACAGGGAGTTAAAAAAGTATTCCATATTTTTGAGAGGTGTTAATATGAAACCAAACAAGACAAAAATGTCCAATAAACATGGGCTCTGAAAAACTTACATCAGGAGCTGCGAGTATATGCTCAGTAGACGAGATTTGTTTCACGTTAACGAAGACGTGCAAGTGCTCACAACTCTTTGCTATGCATTTTAGAGACCACTTTTCCTCGTCGTATCTGTCTTCTTTTGGTCCATACTACCACCTGTAAAAATATGGAAAACGTTTTTAGATCTCTGTGTATTGAAACTGTATTCTGTGCTAAGTATGCAGTTCATTCCTTTCAAGAGCCCTCCTACGTCTCACAAAGTCCCAGCCCACCTTACCGTTGGTGGTCTGCTTGCCTTTTACATTTATTACCCCTCCGACAATTTATTTCGCTTTCTTCATTCTTCAACGTATATTTGAACAACAGTGACAGCAATCTGAAAACTTATCTCAGAATCAGAATGTCACTGTACAAACTAAATGCATGCTTCTTGTTAATGTACGTTTTTATCTTTCCGAGGAAGAACACTTTCATATCTATGGGTAAAAACCCCACATATAGATATTGTTCCACTAGTATTTATTTATTACGAAACGTTGGCCTTATTGAATCACTGTAAAGTAATAACTGATTAGTGGCAAAAATACACTAATTTTTAAGGAGACCAAATCTTGAAAGTTAAGCACAAATAATCTTTCACTGTAATAGGTGGGAAATGTTACACGAATATCTCTGTATAGGTGTTACGTTTCAATTATATTACAACTAGAGCTGTAACACTGTAGTAGGCTACCGGAGACTACCAGAAGTACGCGTAGGCTATGGTAATTTTCCTTGTGGCTTTGGCCAGTTAAAGTCGTACCCCACGTTACCTGTACATTGGGTGTACTGCATACCTATTGGGCGTTACCTCATATCGATGGCTTTCTTTACATATGTGCTCAGTGTCTTACTAGATTTCTAAAAAAAAGACCGGAAGTGGGGGAACCGTCTAGAAACTGAGTGAGGATATACACTGAAGAGCCAAAGAAACTGGTACACCTCTCTAATATCGTGTAGGACCCCCGCGAGCACGCAGAAGTGCCGCAACACGGCGTGGCATGGACTCGACTAATGTCTGAAGTAGTGCTGGAGGGAATTGACACCATCAATCCTGCAAGACTGTCCATAAATCCAAGTACGAGGGGGTGGAGATCACTTCTGAACAGCACCTTGCAAGACATACTGAATACGTAATGTTCATGTATGGGGAGTTTGGTGGCCAGCGGAAGTGTTTAAACTCAGAAGAGTGTTCTTGGAACCACTCTCTAGCAAGTCTTGACGTGTGGGATGTCGCACTGTCCATCTGGAATTGCCCAAGTCCGTCGGAATGCACAATGGACATGAATGGATGCAGGGAATCAGACAGGATGCTTACATACGTGTTACCTGTCAGAGTCGTATCTAGACATATCAGCGGTCCCACATCACTCCAACTGTACACGCCCCACATCATTACAAAGCCTCCACCAGCTTGAACAGTTTCCTCTGATGGCATGCAGGGTCCATGACTTCGTAAGGTTGTCTGCACACGCGTACTCTCGATCCACTCAATACAATTTGAAACGAGACTCGTGCGACCAGGCAATAATGTTTCCAGTCATCAACAGTCCAGTGTTAGTTTTTTTTTTTTTGTGGTTTTAGGGCGCACAACTTCAACGGTCATTAGCGCCCAGATTACGTTAGGAATTCACCGCGAGGCACAAGTTTAAAACAGCAACTAAAAGGGAAAACACGATAAAAGATCGACAGGCATAAGATTAAAAAAACAGCATAATCAAATGTCCTTAGACAGGTTGGTTAATTTGATAAAACAAAGAACGCGAACAGCTGCTCCTGGGTCATCCGCTAAAATGGCATCGAGAGTACATGGCAGGCCAAGATCAAGACGCAGTGCAGTAAAATCCGGACAGGACATTAAAATGTGGCGGACCGTCAGCAATTGCCCACATGGGCAGAACGGCGCCGGCGCAGCCGTCAGCAGATGGCGATGGCTGAACCGGCAGTGTCCAATTCGTAACCGGGCCAAAACTACCTCCTCCCGCCGAGAGGGGCGTGAGGAGGACGTCCAAGCAGCGGGAAGAGGTTTCAAGGCCCGAAGCTTGTTGTCTGTAAGTGCAACCCAATCGGCATGCCACAGCGATAAAATGCGCCGACAAATGACACCGCTACAATCTGATGAAGGGACACAACAAGAAGCTGTCCGAGGCTGGAGGACCGCAGCCTTGGCCGCGGCATCTGCAGCTTCGTTCCCAGGGATACCGACATGGCCAGGAAGCCACATAAAGCTAACCGGAGAACCGTCGTCCACCAGCTGCTGAAGAGAGCGTTGGATCCAGTGCACGAAAGGGTGAACCGGATACGGATCACTGAGGCTCTGGACGGCGCTCAGGGAATCGGAGCAGATGACATAAGCAGAATGTCGGTGGCGGCAGATGTAAAGAACAGCCTGGTAGAGGGCAAAGAGCTCAGCTGTGAAGACCGAACAATGGACATGGAGCCGGTATTTGAAACTTTGTGCCCCGACAATAAAAGAACAACCGACCCCGTCATTGGTCTTAGAGCCATCTGTATAAATGAAGGTCATATTAATGAACTTCGAACGAAGTTCGACAAAACGGGAGCGATATACCGAACCGGGGGTAACCTCCTTTGGGAGCGAGCTGAGGTCAAGGTGAACGCGATCCTGAGCCTGGAGCCAAGGTGGCGTGTGGCTCTCGCCCACTCTAAAGGTTGCAGGGAGTGAAAAATCAAGGTGTTGAAGGAGGCGACGAAAGCGAACTCCAGGGGGTAGCAGGGCAGAGACATACAACCCGTATTGACGATCGAGAGAGTCGTCAAAAAAGGAACGATAATACGGGTGGTCGGGCATTGACAGTAGCCGACAGGCATACCGACAAAGCAGTATATCGCGCCGGTAGGGCAGTGGCAATTCACCGGCTTCAGCATGAAGACTCTCGACGGGACTAGTATAAAATGCTCCGATCGCAAGACGTAAACCCCGATGTTGTACGGAGTTGAGGCGGCGTAAGATGGACGGCCGTGCAGAGGAGTATACGAAGCTCCCATAATCCAGCTTTGAGCGGACGATCGACCGATATAGGCGATATAGGACGGTTCGATCCGCTCCCCACGACATACCACTGAGAACACGGAGGACATTTAGAGAACGGGTACAACGGGCAGCCAAATAAGACACATGTGGAGACCAGCTAAGTTTCCTGTCAAATGTGAGACCTAAAAATTTTGTTGTCTCCATGAATGGGAGAGCAACGGGACCGAGTCATATGAACGGTGGGAGAAACTCTTTGTAGCGCCAGAAGTTAATACAGACCGTCTTCTCGGCAGAAAAATGGAAGCCATTGGCGACACTCCAGGAGTAAAGATGGTCAAGAGAACGCTGAAGACAGCGCTCCAGGAAACATGTACGCTGCGCGCTGCAATAGATTGTAAAATCGTCCACGAAAAGGGAGCCTGATACATCAGCTGGGAGGCAATCCATTATTGGATTGATCGCTATGGCGAAGAGAGCGACGCTCAAAACTGAGCCCTGTGGCACCCCATTCTCCTGGCGAAAGGTGTCTGACAGGACTGTCGATCCATTAAAAAGGAACGAATAAAAAGAGGGAGGCGACCGCGAAGGCCCCATGTATGCATGGTGCGGAGAATGCCCGCCTCCAACAGGTGTCGTAAGCCTTCTCCAAATCAAAGAATACAGCCGCGGTCGGGCGCTTCCGCAAGAAGTTATTCATAATGAAGGTCGACAAGGTAACCAGATGGTCAACAGCAGAGCGGCGCCTACGAAATCCACATTGTACACTGGTAAGTAGGCGCCGAGATTCGAGCAGCCAAACCAAACGAGATTTAACCATTCGCTCCATCACCTTACAGACACAGCTGGTAAGCGAGATGGATCGATAACTGGAAGGCAAGTGCTTGTCCTTCCCCGGCTTAGGAATCGGTACAACAACAGACTCGCGCCAGCATGCGAGAACATGTCCCTCAATCCAGATGCGATTATAAGTGCGAAGAAGGAAACCTTTACCCGCAGGAGAAAGGTTCTTCAGCATCTAAATATGAATAGAATCAGGCCCTGGAGCGGAGGACCGTGACCGGGCAAGTGCATTTTCGAGTTCCCGCATGGTGAAAGGGGCATTATAACTTTCACGATTCGAGGAGCGGAAGTTAGGTGGCCTAGTCTCCTCTGCCTGTTTTCGGGGGAGGAAGGCAGGGTGGTAATGAGCGGAGCTCGAAACCTCTGCGAAAAAGCGGCCGAAGGCATTGGAGATATCCTCAGGGGCCACAAGGACGTCATTCGCGACCATCAAGCCAGAAACTGGTGAGTGGACTTTAGTGCCAGATAGACGGCGCAGGCTACCCCAGACAACAGAAGAAGGAGTAAAACTGTTGCAGGTGCTTGTGAAAGCAGCCCAGCTGGCTTTCTTGCTTTCTTTAATAATACGGCGGCACTGCGCATATATTCGTTTATAAGTGATACAATTCGCCACTGTAGGGTGGCGTTTAAAGGTGCGTAAAGCACGTCGACGAGCACGTAAAACGTCGCTACATGCTGCGGTCCACCAGGGGACCGGTACGCGACGTGGAGAAGAAGTAATGTGAGGGATGGAATATTCAGCAGCAGTGAGAATGACTTCCGTGAGGTGTGCGACCTGACTATCGCAGCTTGTGAAGGTTTGATCCTGAAAGGTCGCCCTGGAAGAGAAGAACCCCCAGTCGGCTTTGGAGATGTTCCAACTAGCTGAGCACGGAGAGGGGGTATGATGCAGGAGATGGATGACACGCGGGAAGTGGTCGCTCGAATATGTATCAGAAAGGGCATACCACTCAAACCGGCGTGCAAGTTGGGTAGTACATATAGAGAGGTCTAAATGGGAATAGGTGTGAGATGTGTCCGAAAGGAAAGTAGGGGCGCCAGTATTGAGGCAGACAAGATTGAGCTGGTTGAAAAGGTCTGCTAACAGGGAGCCCCTCGGGCAGAATGCTGGATAGCCCCAAAGGGGATGGTGGGCACTGAAGTCTCCAGTTAACAAAAATGGTGCAGGTAGCTGAGCAATAAGTTGCATCATGTCTGCCCTGGTAACGGCAGACGACCATGGAGTGTAAACGGTACAAATAGAAAATGTAAAAGTGGGGAGAGTAATTCGGACGGCAACTGCCTGCAGGCCGGTGTGCAATGTGAGGGGATCGTAGTAAATATCATCCCGGACCAGCAACATAACCCCTCCATGAGCCGGAATACCTACCACAGTGGGTAGGTCAAAACGCACAGAGGTGTAGTGTGCCAAGGCAATGTGATCGCATGGGCGTAGCTTCGTTTCCTGGAGGGCGACGACGAGCGGACGGTGCAAGCGGAGCAGCAACTTCAAGTCCTCTCGGTTAGAGCGAATGGTGCGAATATTCCAGTGAATAAGTGCCATCGTGAGAAGAAAAGGAAGAGGAAAGAAGGGGTCACCGTGAAGGCCGCTGAGGGCCTGGCTTCGAGCGAGTACTGCCGCCGCTATCAGTAGGCGGACAGTCATCGTCCATTGGTTCTATTGGTTCATCGGCCATCTCGTTAAGATGGCCGGGAGGAGGAGCTTCCTCCGCCGGTGGACGGCCAGATGTTCGGCTACCAGCGGTGCGGCCAGGCGAAACGGATGACGGCCTGGGGCGGCAACCGCTGGGTGGCGCAGGAGAGGAAATGCGCCGTGGCGGAGAAGGAGAAATGTGCTTCCTATGAGCCTTCTTGGAAGGTCTTTTAGTGGAAGTACTGGTCGACGGCTGGGAGTTCGAGGTACGTAGGAAGTCTGCACGGGACGGTTCCTTCTTGAAGGCCCGTGCATCTGACTTCTGGGTCTTCGTCTTGGCAGAAGCTGATGAAGGTGCTTGTGTTGGAGGGGTGACGGGAGGAAGAGGAGACGTCGACCGCGCGATCTTAGCACTGGCCGAACGGACGACCGTGGTGCTGAAGGTCAGATCGCATGTCTGCGTCGCCACCTCCCTGGTAGTCCGAGGAGAGGCGAAGACAGAACTGTATTTTCCCGCTGGGAGCAGCGTGGGCTTCCTACTAGCAAATAGCTAGCGAGCAGCCGAGGTGGACACTTCCTCTTTGACCCGAATTTCTTGGATACAGCGTTCTTCCTTGTAGATGGGACAGTCGCGGGAGGACGCTGCATGGTCACCCTGACAGTTCACACAACGAGGAGACGGAGGTGGACAGTCACCCCCATGGGCATCCCTGCCACAAGTGACACATTTAGCCGCATTGGAACAAGACTGGCGAGTGTGATTAAAACGCTGACACTGGTAGCAGCGCGTAGGTGTCGGGACATAGGGGCGAACAGAAATAACCTCGTAGCCTGCTTTGATATGCGACGGCAGCTGAACACTGTCAAAGGTCAAGAAAAGTGTCTGGGTCGGTACAAGGTCATTGTTGACCTTTTTCATCACCCTATGGAGAGCCGTCACGCCCTGCTCAGCGCGGAAAGACTGAATCTCCTAGTCAGTCAATCCGTCGAGTGATCTAGTATAAACCACACCACGAGACGAATTCAAAGTTCGGTGAGCCTCCACCCGGACAGGGAACGTGTACAGGAGTGTGGCTCGAAGCAGCTTTTGTGCCTGAAAGGCGCTCTCAGTTTCTAGTAACAAGGTGCCATTACGCAAGCTGGTACAAGACTTAACAGTTCCGGCTATGGCATCTACGCCCTTCTGGATAACGAAAGGGTTGACAGAGGAAAAGTCCTTTCCGTTCTCAGATCGAGAAACGACGAGGAACTGTGGGGCAGGCGGTAGTACTTTTGTCACTGGTGGCTGGTCAAGTTTCCGTTTATGGGCAGAAGTCGAGAGAGAAGAAGAAGAGAAATCCATTGCGGAGGAATCGCCCATGATTGCCAGCGTCTCCGATGGCGCGCTCCTTCCTTGTGGGGACCCTCTCAGAGGGCACTCCCGCCTTAGGTGAATGTTTACACCTCAGGTCACACCTCCCGAGAAACAGACGGAGGGACCAATCGGCATGGTCAGAAGGTATCAGCTCAGGCAATCACCCCTCCCTGGGCCTGGCCTTTACCAGGGGGTACGCGCGTGCCTTACTTGTCTACCCAGGGCGGGGAATTACGCGTTACCCCGTCACCGGCTACGTGTGCGAACGCGTGGGTCGGCCTTCAGGCGCGCACAGGGAGGAAGGAAGAAGAGGAAAAAGAAGAGAGAGAGGGAGAGAGGACAGACTGTCTCAAACGCCGAGGTGGAGACTAGAGAAGGCAATGAGAAGAAGGCAATGAGAAGGCAAGGAGAAGAAGACAAGGGAAAGAGTAAGGAAGACAGTGAGATGGAGAAGAGCAAAGAAAGGAACCAACCAAGCCGGCCGCGGTGGTCTAGCGGTTCTAGGCGCTCAGTCCGGAACCGCGGGACTGCTACGGTCGCAGGTTCGAATCCTGCCTCGGGCATGGATGTGTGTGATGTCCTTAGGTTAGTTAGGTTTAAGTAGTTCTAAGTTCTAGGGGACTGATGACCACAGATGTTAAGTCCCATAGTGCTCAGAGCCATTTGAACCATTTTGAACCAACCAAAGGAAGGAAGAAACGAGAAGAAGTGAAAAAGCAAAATGACCGCAAATAGAGGTGGTGGAACCGTCCGTCTCCGGACGCAGGCGCTAACTACCCCCTTGAGGGGAGGGTCTCCTTTTAGTCGCCTCTTACGAAATGCAGGAATACCTCGGGCCTATTCTAATCCCCGGACCCGCAGGGGGGAGTGTCAGTGTTGATGGCCCCAGGTGAGGCGTAAAGCTTTGTGTCGTGCAGTCATCTACAGTATAAGAGTGGGACTTCGGTTCCGAAAGCCCATATCGATGATGTTTCATTGAATGGTTCGCACGCTGACACTTGTTAGTGGCCCACCATTGAAATCTGCAGTAATTTGCTGAAGGGTTGCACTTCTGTCACTTTGAACGATTTTTTTCAGTCGTTGTTGGTCCCGTTCTTGCAGGATCTTTTTGCGGCCGCAGCGATGTCAGAGATTTGATGTTTTACCGGATTCCTGATATTCACGGTATATTCGTGAAACGATCGTACGGAAAAATCCTCACTTCATCGCTATCTCGGAGATGGTGTGTCCCATCGCTGGTGCGCCGACTATAGCACTACGTTGAAACTCAGTTAAATCATGGTAACCTGCCATTGCAGCAGCAGTAACCGATCTAACAATTGCGCAACTGAGCGAGGTGGCGCAGTGGTTAGCACACTGGACTCGCATTCGGGAGGACGACGGTTCAATCCCGCGTCCGGCCATCCTGATTTAGGTTTTCCGTGACTTCCCTAAATCGCTCCCGGCAAATGCCGGGATGGTTCCTTTGACAGGGCACGGCCCACTTCCTTTCCCATCCTTCCTTAATCCGACGAGACCGGTGACATCGCTGTTTGGTCTCCTCCCCCAAATCAAATCAAACCAAACAACTGCGCCAGACATTTTTCGTATACAGGCGTTGCCGACCGCAGCGCCGTTTCCTGCCTGTTTACATGCTCTATATCTGAATACGCATGCCTATATCACTTTCTTTGGCGCTTCAGTGTATAAAGGGCCGGGCAACCTACGGAACATTTTTGTTCAGCATAGTTATCGTACTGTCTGCTACTTAAGAATAAACGGTATCTACAGCAAAACTGAAACTGTCGATGTTGTATTGAGGTTCTATGCGAAAATTGTCTGTCTGTAACATGAAACAGAGGGATGTTGTTGTAGAAATAAAGAAAACCACGCAGATTTATCATATAGTGCTAGAAACCGCAAGTTCCTCAACAAAAAGATAAAAAAAACACAAAGCAAAAATATATCAAATATAGCTTCAAAACACATGTTTCTATTGTTCAAGAAAACTTTCACATATTTCAATAATAACAAGAAACGCTTGCCTTAGATCGCGATGAAGAATATTCTCTGAGAAGAGAATAATAACAATAATCCTGTAAATTTTGTTATGTTTGTGGATTTAAACCGCCCTTGCGTCAAAAATAATTGCCTTGGTTACATTAAAACACAGATGTTACTCAAACAACAAATTTTGTTACTTATAAATGCAATTTATATTCAATAAAAATATAAAATACACACTGGACTATTTATGTGAAGAACAAACAACTAAACAAGCAAAAAGCAAAGAGCAGTCGTCGGCTCCCGTTTTCACTCTTACACACTGATTTAGGTTTCTTCCCCTTCCAATTCTACTGATACTACCGATAATCCTCCATTTACTACATTTATGTAGTACAGGGTATATCAAAAAGAATCATCCCATTTGTCACGTCTAGGTTTCTGAAACTAATAAACATATACAAAGATTTTTTTTGATGAACGGGAAACTCAAAAAGCTTTTTTTTCGTACCTTATCATAGGTGTTCAGTATACCCCCCTTGAGATGCACGCCATATGTCAATGCAGTATTCAAATTGCTTTCACACTGCACCGAGCGTGTCTTGAGTTGCAGCTTCCACAGCCGTTGTTATGCAATGTCTCAGTTCAATCATTGTTGTTGGTAACGGTGGCATCTAAACAAAGTCTTTTATAAGCCCCCACAAGAAATAATCACATACAGTCAGGTCCGGTGACCTTGGTGACCAGTGATGTAAGGTTAATCGTTTGGTCCTTCCACATGCCAGTGTGGCGGTGCCTCATCTTGTTGGTAAATGAAGTCGTTCGAATTCGTCTCCAACTTTGGAAAAAGAAAGTTCTCAAGCATATCGAGATATGTGCTTCCTGTCACAGTGTCCTCAGCAAAGAAACATGGAGCATACACCTTTCCCGGGAAACTGCACAAAACACATTAAATTTTGGAGGGTCCCTCTCATGTACAATTTCATGTTGTTATTCCCTACCCCATATTCTCACATCATGACTTTTCACCTTTCCATTTAAATGAAATGTTTCCTCGTCACTAAACAGTAAGCGTGGAAAAAAGTGTCATTCTCCATCCTGCAAAGAATGAAATTACAGAACTCCATACGTTGTTGTTTGTCGCCTTCACGAAGATCTTGCAGTAGCTGCATTTTGAATGGTTTCATGTGTAAATGTCGACGCAACACACGCCAGACGGACATCGAGGGAATGTTGAGCTGTCGAGCTGTACGGCTAACAGATTTCTGCCGACTCCTTGTGAAACTACGGCGGATGTGTTCGACGTCTGTGTGTGACACTCTGGTCCGGCCCGGGGATTTGCCTTTACACAAAGAAACTGTTTGTCGGAATCGTTCATATCATCGTCTAATGATCTGCGCTGTAGGAGCATCCACACCGTACCTAGTACGAAAGTCAGTTTTGGTAGAGCGCAACTCTGGTTACAACTAACCATCTTTTGCCAGCTCGTGTCAGTAATGGCATGGCACAATATAAACAGTTAAATGGAAATCGTATGGCATTACTGCCTGGGAGAAGCCATTTGGTGTAAACTTGAGTCGACTCGAGCTATCCTTGAGTGGTCCTGTAAGATATATGCTGGACAGTCGGCTGATCGAGGATCTAATTTCCACTGACGCTCAGGTAGACGATGCCACGGGATAGGCAACGTGATTTTCTCATGTTCTGACATCTTCAGGTAAAATAAATACATAAAAATGAAACGTATATAGCGTGTTAAAAATATAAAAGAAATATAAAAATTGAGATGTGAGACAATAATTGTTATGACTTTAATTTTCAATGCCTCGTTTTCTTGTATGTTGGCACTTCCGCGAACTCAGCTGTTGTTAGTTGAAAATGACCGAATAAGTCAAAAATAGGCGTGAAACAAATGAATACTATTGGGAAGAAAGAAACTTTTATACATTTCACAAGAATGGATATCTTAAAAATAGTGGAACTGCTTGCATTGCACATTCTTGTCATAATCACGGAAACAAAACCGTTCTGGAGTGCAGCACCATTCTAAGGCAGTAACATAGGCCTCTCGTTTAGTGTGACTGTCGTTCGTTTTTGCACCGCGCTAAGCGGGGTGTTACGGACCATTCGTCCAACTGACCAGGGCTATGGCAAAAAGGAAGGTCTGTCTGTCTTCAAACGGGAACCACTATCGGAGAGTTGTTATGCTTCTGCTTACAAGAGGACCGTACGAAATTCCCTTCGCCAATTTCAGTCATATTGACAGGGTGTGTAGGCACGACTAGGCCTTCACCATATGTAAACAGGGAGATGTAACTCTCAACAGTTTCCGAGATAACTGAGTTTCAAAATTTTAGGTGTGCACTTTGTAGGGTCTCTCTACTTAGCAAGCAGTTAACAGCCGAGCGAGTAAGCACTTCGTTGCAGCCGGCCGGAGTGGCCGAGCGGTTCTGACGCTACAGTCTGGAACCGCGAGACCGCTACGGTCGGAGGTTCGAACCCTGCCTCGGGCATGGATGTGTGTGATGTCCTTAGGTTAGTTAGGTTTAAGTAGTTCTAAGTTCTAGGGGACTGATGACCTCAGATGTTAAGTCCCATAGTGTTTAGAGCCATTTGAACCATTTTTGAACTTCGTTGCATAAGTGCGATGTCTTCGGATCAAGTCTCTCTGTTACCTTTTTTTTTCTCGTGTAGTTCTAGCAACAGATTTATTATGACTGTGAAAGATATGAGTATTTAATGATTCATTTCTTCTTTTTCTTTCGAATAACCCATTTGGAGGGTACGACGAATCAACTTTGGCTACTCTTCATTCTATTAGATTTCCTTAGTTTCCAGATTTCCTTCATCCTTTTAGAGTGTTGTTCCCTTTCTTCTAGTCTAGTCTAGTTGTTTTCTTTCTCTCCTGAAATTCTGCCTTTTGAACTGCCTTTCCGAAATGTGTTCTGTTTTCTATTGTGTCTATTGTATTCCAGCGTTTTCCATATCCTTTTCAGTCTCTATGAACCATAGGGGCTTGGATTTGTAGCTACTGAGTAATGTGAATATCCATTTGATTAGCCTGTTGTTATGAATTATGAATGTATGTCCAAAAAACTGTAGTCTTCTCTTCCTCATTACATCAGTTACTTTTTCAGTTTTCAAGTATAGCTCTCTGTTTGGTCTTAACCTGTATTCAGCATTCTTTTAGCTCCCAGTATTTTCCTTAAAATTCTTCTTTCGACCTTCTCTAGTTTCTCAAGATCTCCATTTCTTGTTAGATTAAGTGTTTCTACAGCATACAGAGCTTCAGGTTTGGCCACTGTTTGGTAGTGTCTTAATTTCGTGTTCCAGGACAAGGATTTTTTGTTATAAACGTTTTTGGTCATATGATACACTCTTTCCATTGTGTGCACTCTAGTTTCTATAGCTGTCTTTTCTTTTGCATTTTATGTAATCCACTCTCCTAGGTATTTAAAGGAATCTGTTTTGGGTATTGTATTGTTGTCAACTACAATATTTTGAGGAGCATCACAGATGTTTGTCGTGAATTTTGTCTTTCCAAAGGATATTTGTAGTCCTACTTTGGCTGCTTGGTTTTGCAGTTCTCTTATTTGTTATTGGGTATTATCTAGCGAATCTGCAATCAAAGCCATGTCACTTGTGAAGGCTAAACAGTCGAGAGTGATCTTATTTGGATTTCTTCCTAGTTGAATCCTTTTATTGTTGATGGCCTTCGTCCATTCTCGAACTACCTTCTCTAACACACAATTGTAAGGCAGAGGTAACAAACCATCTCCCAGTCGGATACCTGAGTTTATTTCAAACGATTTTGAGAGCTCTCTCCTAAATTTTACTTTCGATTTTGTGTTTGTCACAGTTACTTTAATTATTTCAGTTGTTTTAGTATCGAGTCCCAATTCATTTATTATTTTCATAATTTTTATCCTGAAAAAAGGAGAAAAAATTGTATTCGAAGGAGACTGCAAATAAGGAAAGATACACAAATCAGTAGCCTAGAGTTATTTTATTTATATTATTGTATTTAAGCTTAAGATAAATAAAATATGTAACCTAAGGAGCATTGTACAAATCAGGATGATAGTGATCGTAGAAACATGAACAACAATTATTGCAGCATACAGCACATTTAGTGAACGCCGAATTTTTGCTTGTGTATGATTTATTCAATGTGTCTAATGCAAAACAAGCTTAGCTTATGTACATCATCGGTTGTCGTTCATCACACAGTTTCACTGCATACCATGCATATCGAAGCATATCATTTAAAACTGGTGCGGACAACTGATGGTCTACGATTGACTGAATTGTTACGCAACGTTCACTAGAAGATACCTCTCTATTCTGTTCGATGACGTACGCGTAATTCTGTAGTCTTGTCACACAGTTCTTCATCTGCCTGAAACGAAAGTGCCAGCAGCGAGATTCGAGCCAAAGACCGAGTGCTTATGACACTACGCAGTTACTCACTTGGTTGCTAGCGACCATACAAAGTACACAAGCTCGCCTAAAATTTTCAAACTCAATTTTCTTGATAACAGTTAAGAGTCCCATATTTCTGTTTCCGTATGTTGTAGTCGTTCTCGTGCCCTACACACCCTGTCAATATGAATCAAACCTGCGAAGGGAAGTTCGTAGGCTTCATTTGTTAGCATTGAACTAACGCGGCCCTTCGCACTGTACCTTCTCATAGTTCACAACCTAAAACTTGTAATACTCTTCTTTATTATATGATTTCATATATGCTTATCGCCTATCGTCCAGTGGCTTATTGTGGAGTTTCTACATGTTTTATTCTGTGGTTGAAGTTTTGTGAGTGCTTCACGTTACTCATCTTTAAGGGGCGTAATGACTTTGTTTGAATTCAGCCACTCATTTGTTAACTGTTATAATGATGGCGAGAACTCTCTTTACACATTCACCAACACTGAATTTATTTATCAGGTCCCCTGGGACCATACGAGCAAAAGCTACATGGTTATGGAACGAGTCAGTACATAGTTTACAGAATGATGACAGAATTTATAAGCCAAGAATTAAAGAATTAAAACACATGAATAACAGATAGTATACGAATAAATAATACATTACAGAGAAACGTTCTCAACCACTGTGAGGAAATGTTAAACAGAACAGAAGGAGTGTGCCACAAGGAAACCATTCAATGCGGATTTGAATACTTGGGGTATTTACTCAATGCTTTTCAGTTCTGCAGAAGTACACTGAACAGAAGATCTGCTCAGTAGTGCACATCTTTCTGTAAAATGTGTAAGGACGTGTTATTCAAGTGCATATCGTTTTTCCGTCTACTTTTCACCGCATGAAGGTTGCCATTTCTTATGAATATGTCAATAATGTGAACAACAAATCCCATTGTGGAAAGGTATAGCCTACAGGAATGACACAGTTAGAATTTCGCGACACCTGAACAACGATCTACACGAAATTCGTGAACGGACTCAGCGGATCACTCTTACCGCCCCTTTCTAGCCTTAGAATATTCTTGGTGAATTCACAGAGTTACCCCAAAATATAACACCTCACCAGATGACAGAGTGAAACTCAGCACAATAAACCGGCTCTCGCGTTGTGTGTCAGAGACAGTGGGGATCATTCTTATTGTAAAGATGACAGCACTCAGTTTCTGCATAATTCCTTCAACGTGGTACTTCCAATAAGGCTTTCCATCTACCCTCATTCCTAAGAATTTGAAACAGTGAACTTCACTGACTGTTGGACCGCTGTCGGACAGTGAAGTTTCTCTTTTAAAAGTATTCTGTGTCAGAAACTGTAAGCACTGCTTTCTATTCCAGTCAAGGGTTAATCTGTCATCTGAAAGCCACATGCTGATGTTACTGACTACCCTGTTAGCTATATCATGTATAATAAGCTCCATGACTTTCATAATAACATATACGTCCTCGCCAAAGCGAAATTTATTGTGTCGTCTGTCCTGTTTTTTGCAGATCATTGATATGTACAAGGAAAGGCAACAGTCGCAGAACAGAACTCTGCTGCACTTCTGCTTTACACAACTCTAGTCAGATTCAAACCTTTTCCCTACTTACTGACACTGGAGGGCAGCCTCTTGCTCCCTACCTTCTAGGTATAAAGCGAAGCACTGTTGATATTTTTTCCCCAGTCTCATGATGTTCCAACTTAAAAGTATTTTATGGTCCTCAAAACCAACCGCTTTTGTTAAATCAAAGAAAATACCTACCGTCATTTAGCCTTGATGGTGTTTCACATACAAAAAATAAAGTGCATTTTTTGTAGACTTCCCTTTCCTGAACCCAAACTGAGAGTCTGACAGAAAATTATGTGTGCTCAGATGTGCCTCTACCCTCCTATACATTGTGTCCTCAAAAATTTCCAAAACAAACTGACAATAATTGTCTACGTTACTTGTTTCATCCTTTTTTGGGCAAATGTTTATGCGAAGTGAAAACAAGATTCGCCAGAAATTACACAATGGATTTTTACCGAATTTTCATATGCAAATGAAGAGTGGGAAATGGACAAATGGGCTTTAAACTGTCTAGTTTTGAAGGATAAAGAAAGGTTCCAAATTAGTCAGGGTAATTAAGAAAAAATTCCTGGAACAGTACGCATTGCTTTCGTAAAAGGACTAAAGGATATAACGAAGTTCGAATTAAGAATATGATATTTATTTATGTCTTATCTTTGTTCACCAGCGCAAGGATGGGTTCGAAGGCTTCGTAATTTTTTGTATGCTTCATCTAGCGTGATTCTGAGCTCATCGGCAACAATTTGCGAGCAGTCCTTTTTCAGATATCAATCTTTGTGTGTATTACTTTCGTCGTCCGATAGATCTGCTGACAGATAAAGTACATTCATGAAATTTATTCTTCTATAAGACCCGTTTCTCAGGGACTGGTACTACTATTTGGAAACAAAAGGACAGACAAAGACGAAGACGTTAATACCAGTTTTTTAATGAAAGCAGAAGGTGGAGAAGAAGGAGAAGAAGAAAAAGAGGATAATTATGTCGAGGAAGATGGTAATTATGACAATGATGAAGACGAAGGAGAAGAAAAAGAAGAAGAAGAGGATAATTATGATGACGTTCATGACTGGAAGCCGGTGTCCGGCAAATGGCCAGCCGATATCGACCCAAATGGATCGGTGGGGCGATTAGTTTTCTTTCTAGCACTGTAAGGATTGGGAAATAATTCATGTGATTATGAAATAATGTCTATTGGAGATGAAGTTCGAGAATCATCAATTATTGCTCGAAGTTGCGGAAAATAAAGAGGTAAGTTGTGTATAAGAACATTCTGTCATTTCAAAGAACTTCACAAAAGGTGTATTTTACAAATTCATAAACGGTTTACGTAATTACTGTATGGGATATCGCATATCGAACAGATGGTGAGAGACCGTATCCGATTACAAAGCAGAACTGAGAATATAGTAAGAATTAAAGTGCCAATATTACAAGCTAGTCATCAAAGAAGGTGAGACCTTAGTAGATGTGTGTGGGATATTAGAAGCTAGTCATCACGTAAGGTGTGGGCTTAGCAGATATGTATGTGGTCATGCTTGAAAATTTACGATGCCTATTGAAAATAAAAATAATGTTCTTATTAAAAGTGTAACATAAAATATGTAACTGCTCAATAACAGTGATGGCATAGAACTGGTAGAGACGACTTAGGCATGAGCAAGTCTCAGCTCGACAACTACGCATTTTTGGAAGCCGTAACTTGTTCTGGGAAAAACACATTTGCATTTTTGTCAACTAAGTGAAAAATGGGAAATTGCGCAAGTATTGACTACCTAAGTATTTCCGCTAGTCGGAACTTGTTGCTAGTTGCTGATTCAGCAGGAAAATACGTATAAATACGAGATGACCACTAGTAGAAGTAACACACTGGTGCTGTTGCTGCTGCTGGTGTAGCTGCACTTCTCATCGAATAAGAATAATGTGAGTCTAGTGTTCACTATTACACTACTGGCCATTAAAATTGCTACACCACGAAGATGGTGTACTACAGACGCGAAATTTAACCGACAGGAAGAAGATGCTGTGATACGCAAATGATTAGCTTTTCAGAGCATTCACACAAGGTTGGCGCCGGTGGCAAAACCTACAACGTGCTGACATGAGGAGAGTTTTCAACATATTTCTCATACGCAAACAGCAGTTGACCGGCGTTGCCTGGTGAAACATTGTTGTGATGCCTCGTGTAAGGAGGAGAAATGCGTACCATCACGTTTCCGACTTTAATAAAGGTTGGATTGTAGCCTATCGCGATTGCGGTTTATCGTATCCCGACATTGCTGCTCGCGTTGGTCGAGATCCAATGACTGTTAGCAGAATATGGAATCGGTGGGTTCAGGAGGGTAATACGGTACGCCGTGCTGGATCCCAACGGCCTCGTATCACTGGCAGTCGAGATGACAGGCATCTTATCCGCATGGCTGTAACGGATCGTGCAGCCACGTCTCGATCCCTGAGTCAACAGATGGGGACGTTTGCAAGACAACAACCATCTGCACGAACAGTTCGATGACGTTTAAAGCAGCATGGACTATCAGCTCGGAGACCATGGCTGCGGTTACCCTTGACGCTGCATCACAGACAGGAGCGCCTGCGATGGTGTACTCAACGACGAACCTGGGTGCACGAATGGAAAAACGTCATATTTTCAGATGAATCCAGGTTATGTTTACATCATCATGATGGTCGCATGCATCCGTGTTTGGCGACATCGCGGTGAACGCACATTGGAAGCGTGTATTCGTCATCGACATACTGGCGTATCACCCGGCGTGATGGTATGGGGTACCATTGGTTACACGTTTCGGTCACCTCTTGTTCGCATTGACGGCACTTTGAACAGTGGACGTTATATTTCAGATGTGTTACGACCCGTGGCTGTACCTTTCATTCGATCCCTGCGAAACCCTACATTTCAGCAGGATAATGCACTACCGCATGTTGCAGGTCCTGTACGGGCCTTTCTGGATGCAGAAAATGTTCGACTGCTGCCCTGGCCAGAACATTCTCCAGATCTCTCACCAATTGAAAACGTCTGGTCAATGGTGGCCGAGCAACTGGCTCGTCAGCCGGCCGGGGTGGTCGAGCGGTTCTAGGCGCTACAGTCTGGAACCGCACGACCGCTACGGTCGCAGGTTCGAATCCTGTCTCGGGCATGGATGTGCGTGATTCCCTTAGGTTAGTTAGGTTTAAGTGGTTCTAAGTTCTAGGGGACTGATGACCTCAGAAGTTAAGTTCCATAGTGCTCAGAAAAAAAATGGTTCAAATGGCTCTGAGTACTATGGGACTCAACTGCTATGGTCATAAGTCCCCTAAAATTTAGAACTACTTAAACCTAACTAACCTAAGGACATCACACACATCCATACCCGAGGCAGGATTCGAACCTGCGACCGTAGCGGTCGTGCGGTTCCAGACTGTAGCGCCTTTAACCGCTCGGCCACTCCGGCCGGCCATAGTGCTCAGAGCCAACTGGCTCGTC